>NC_133779.1:62266512-62277699 GCF_003597395.2 Chelonoidis abingdonii | reverse complement strand
AGTGAGGGCAAGGACTACGGCAATGGTGAGGGCGGGGCCTGCGGAGACATCGTGAGGGCCGGGCCAGGGTCAGAATCGTGTGAGGGGACGGGGCCTCGTGGAGATCAGTTGCGGGCAGAACTACAGCGAGTTCGGTGAGGGCAGTGGCCTGGGGCAGATCGGTGAGGGGCAGGGCTACGGGTCAATCGGTGAATGGGTGGGGGCCTGGGGAGATCAGCTGAGGCGGGCCTATCAGCAGATCGGTGAGCGGCGGTGGCCGGGGAGTATTGTGAGGGCAAGGGCCTACGGGTAGATGGTGAGGGGCAGGGCCTGCGGGCAGATGGTTGAGGGGCAGGGCTACGGTGCAGATCGGTGAGGGTGGGGCCTGGGGAAATCAGTGAGGGCAAGGGCCTACAGGCAGAGTCAGTGAGTGGACGGGGCTGTGGGAGATCGCGTGGAGGCGTCAGGGCCTGCATGGCAGATCGTGAGGGGCAGAACCTTACAGGCAGATCGGGAGGGGCAGGCGCTGGGATGATCGGTGAGGAGGCGGGGCCTAGGGCAATCGGTTGAGGGGCGGGGGCCTGGGGAGATTGGTGGGGGCAGAGCCTGGGGGCAATCGGTGAGAGGCGGGTCCGAGGTGTTGATTGGTAGGGGTGGGCTACGCAGGCAGGTCAGTGGAGTTGAGAGCGGTGGGTGTGTTGGGATCGTCACGTACTTCCCCTTCTGCTGCCCTTCTTCTCCTCTTCCCTCGCCCACAGTAACCCCCTCCCTGCCCCCTGCCCCCAGCTAACCCCATCTCTGCTCCCTGCCCCCCATGCTACCGTCTCTGACCCCCTGCCCCCTAGCTAACCCGCTCTGCCCCCCAAGTGCTTTGAAACCCCTCCCCCCTGTTCCCCCCCCAGCTAACCTATCTCTGCCCCAGGATGATCCATGCATTGGGTGGGTTTTCGCTACTTGTGAATACCTGGCTGAAACGGGTTCCTGCCCTCGGGCTGGTCGGATCCGGCTGAACGGGACGACCGGACGTGAACGACCTGGGGACAGTTACGGCAGCAGGTGGTGGCGAGCAGGGTGGGGTGGGGCAGGGGGTCTGGGTCGATCACCCCTTGTGAGACCCACGAGGGACCGGGGTGCACCCGTACTGTGGAACACTGTCTCCTGCTACTGCGGGCTCGGGACCCTCTCAACCGGCTCGGCTCTGGCTCGCAGCATGCGCAGGCACCACGGTTAACGCACCAGTCCGCCACAAGCGCAACCCAAGGAGTCACCAGCAAATCCCCCACCCCCGCCTTGCACCCCAGAAATTCCCATCTCACCCGGCTCGGACCCTCTTCACAGGGCATGTGCATGGTCGTCGCATCCCTTCCCCTGCACCAGCCCCCCGTAGCGGAGCATGAGCCCAGGCCCTGCGCCGAACAAATCATGGCCAGGGCAGATGGGGGAGGATGCTCAGTGTTCTGGCATTGCCTGCTAAAACCAGGGCTTAGTTCAATCCTGAGGGGGGCCATTTGGGGGGATCAGGCAAAAACTGGTCTGGGGAATTTGGCCGTTTTGAAGGCAGGGGTTGACTAGTGATCTCCTGAGGTCCCTTCCACCCTAAATATTGATTCTCCAACTGGCCTGGCTTCACGGGACGCCGCAGCTCGCAGCATGAACATACTGTGCCACATGCCCAGCCCCTGCATTGTCAGTGTGCAGTGTCAACTGGGCCTCTGGCCCCACCAGGGCCGCTTGTGTGCATGTGCTCTCACAACACAGCACACACTCCAAACAGGGGTGCGTAGGGTCTCTCGCTCACACACTCAACCCACTCCTCAACCAAGAGGGGGGCTAGGGCCCCACACAACATGTAGGGACCCCCGCCACACACACACTCATCAGCAGGGGTCAGGGTTCTCTCTCGTCTCTCTCACACCACACACACACACATACCACGGGGGGGGGTCAGGTCTCTCTTCGGTCTCCACCCACACACACAGCACACACTCCAGCAGGGGGGTCCAGGGTCCTCTCCCTCTTCTCTCGCTCAACACAACACACACACAACACAACTCGCGGGGGGGGGGTTCAGTCTCCTCTCTCTCTCTCTCAAACACCCACACATCCAGCCGGGGCGTCAGGGTCCACGACACACACGAACGCACCCTCCAGCAGGAGGGCGTCAGGCACAAGACCACACACGCACGCCTCAGCAGGGGGCGTCAGGCCACACACACACAGCAGCACACACACACACTCCAGCGGGGGGGGTCAGGGTCTTACACACCACACACAACACACACACACCACCCTCCACGGGGGTGTCAGCCACCAACACACACACACAACACAACACACTCCAGCAGGGGGGGGGTCAGGTCTCCTCTCTCTCACACAACACACACCACACACACACAAAAAAACACACACACACACACGACACACACAACACACACAACCACCAGCAGGGGGCGCAGGCCAACACCGCCCTGACATTGTGAGACCATACCGAACCTGACGGAAATGCTGGGGCAGCCTGGCGGGGGCATTTCAGGGCGGTGGTATCTGAACACGCTCCGCCTCTCCTCGCAGACCTACGAGCAGCGCAAGGTGGTGGAGGGTTCACTCTGCCACAAGTGAGGACGACGCCTCTTCGTCAGCACGTGGTGGTGCACTGGCTGACTGATCATTCTGCAACCCGAGAAACTCATCTCCCGCAGGCATGAAGTGGACAGGCGCTGGGCTGGCAGGGGCTGCTGGGTCGGGAGTGAGGGGCAGACCTGGCAGAGCTGAGGGGTGCAGGCTGGGACTAAGCAAGGGGCTGCGGTAGGGGTGAGGGCAAGGCCAGAGCTGAGGGGGCAGGGTAGCTAGCCAGGGGCTGGTCGGGGAAGTGAGGGGCACCGCGGCACAGTTTATTGTCCTCTACTCGTCTCGGAAGCAAAGATCTGATTCTTCGGGCTCTTGAGGAGCACAGCGCTGGCCGCGCTCTGTCTAGTGCCCGCTGGCATGGACTGTGGCATTGCGGATGTACCCCTGAAGGGCAGCCCTGGGGGTAAGGGACCCAACTGGGTGCCCGCTCCCCGGGAACCCAGGTGCTGATATGGGGGGAGGATCCAGGGGCCACAGCCTCCAGTGTTAACACAAAGAAGCAGCGCAGAATTCAACGTCCCGCAGAGTGAAGCAATCTGCCTGGGGGGCAGCGCTGCAATGGCACCTTTCACCACCAGGGGCTGCTGTGGGGCCAGAGAGAGGGAAGGGCTCATTGCCTTTTTGGGGAATCCCTGGTGCAAAAGCGACTGAGGGGCTGCCCAGACTCCTGGGAGGGGTGGGGCTTGACAAAGGGAGGTGCCTTGCTAACCCCTTCAACGTGGGATCCTGCACCGCGGGCGAGGGAGGATACCTGGGGGGGGGCGTCCTGGTGGGAGGGTTCCTGCAGCCTGGGCGGTTCTAACTGAGGGGAGAGCTCCTGCAGCCGCTGGTGGGGTGTGTATTCCTGGCTGAGGGGAGGTTTCCTGTAGCCCTGGGATGGGGGATGTGTTCCTGGCCGATAGAGGGAGGGTCTCTGCGCCCCTGGCGGGGGGTGTTTCTGGCTGGGGAGGGTCTTGGCAGCCCTGGGGGGGGAAGGGTGTTCGGCTGGGGGAGGTTCCCTGCACCCTGGGAGGGGGGGGCGTTCCTGGGCTGGGCGGGAGGTATCCCTGCACCCTGAGGGGAGGTCCTGCTGGGGGAGGGTTTCCCTGTCAGCCCTGGAGGCGGAGTGTTCCTGGGCCGGGGAGGTCTCTGCAGCCCTGGGGTGGGGGGGTGGTTTCGGCGGGGAGGGTATGCAGCCTGCTGGGGGGAAGTGTCTGGTGGGGAGGGTCCTGCAGCCTGGGAGGGGGGCGTTCCTGGCTGGGGGTTCCTGCGCCCTGGGGGTGGGGTGTGAGTGTGTTCCTGGCCGGGGGAGGTTCCCTGCAGCCCTGGGAGGGGGGTGTTCCTGCAGGAGGTGCCCTGCAGCCCCTGGGAGGGGGTTCTGGCCTGGGAGGTGCCAGCGTGGAGCCACAGAATCCCCTTGCGTCTGCCGTCAGTGCAGCATCCCCCCATGCTGACACTACCCCGCCCGACTCCCGCCGGTTCTGTCCCCATCCAGGCCCACTGGTGTTCTGTGCCTCCCGTAACTCCTCATCTTCGTGTAACGAGAGATCCGGAAAACTCCATCCTGCGCGGAAACTCACCGGAGGTGGGGGGCGACTTGGGGGGCTAATGGGAGGTAGAAGGGGGCTGGAGGGATATGAAAGGCGACGTGGAGGGGGTAAGGAAGATGGAAGGAGGGTTGGGTGATATGTGGGGGAGTGCCAAACCGGGGGTGTTCTGCCTAGCATTAACCCCCCCCTCTGTCAACGGCTGGGAGAAGGAAACGTACTCCTGAGCCCCCCCCCTCCGCCACCGCCCCTCCCCCCGTGCGGAGACACCGCGGCTGGTGAGGACGATGCTCGGAGGAAATGACTCTCCCCCACCCGTGTGGCTGAGACTGTGAAATCGTCGTGCCCGCCCTGTCCGCACCCCGGGGGGTAGATCTGCCTGTAGGTTCTGCCCCTCACTGATCTCCCCAGGCCCCGCCCCTCACCGATCTGCCCGTAGGCCCCGCCCCTCACCGATCTGCCCCCAGGCCCCGCCCCTCACCAATCTGCCCGTAGGCCATGCTGATCAGTCTCTCGTTCACCAGCTTGTCCGTGCGGGGGTTTCGAGGCTGGCGCTTCATGATGTCGCTCTCGGCCGCTTCGTAGGCCAGGGAGATGGCGGGGACCTGGGGAGGGGGAGGCGGGTCAGAGGCTGGGCCTGCCCCAGAGCAGATTGCGGGGGCTGAGTGGCAAAGGGGGCGACACGTGGGGGCGAGTCCGTCCCCCCAGGATGCGGAGAGGGAGGGGGCACCGGGGGCTCACCATGTCCGTGCCAAGGTCGATGCAGAGGATGGTGATGGTGCCGAGGGGCAGCGGGATGTTGGCCATGATGAAGAGCAGGAAGGGGGTGATCTCGGGGATGTTGCTGGTCAGCGTGTAGGCGATGGATTTCTTCAGGTTGTCGAAGATCAGGCGCCCTGCAGGGCGAGAGCCAGCTGTGAGGGAGGGAATGGAGGGGAAGCCCCCGACAACCCCACTCTCGCTCCCCCCACCCCGCACCCCTCACCCTCCTCGACGCCAGTGACAATGGAGGCGAAGTTGTCGTCCAGCAGGATCATGTCGGCCGCCTGCTTGGAGACATCGGAGCCGGCAATGCCCATGGCCACCCCGATGTCGGCCTTCTTCAGTGCCGGGGAGTCGTTCACGCCATCGCCCGTCACCGCCACGATGGCGCCCTGCGGGGGGGACACGGGTCAGGGCCGGGGCCAGGATAGGGGGAGTCACGGGGGGCAGGGGAGACTCGGACCTGTCTCTGGCAGCCCTCCACGATGATGAGTTTCTGCTGGGGTGAGGTGCGAGCGAAGACGATCTCCGTGTGGTTCTGCAGGATCTCATCGATCTGCTCCGTGCTCATGTCCTTTAGGTCAGTGCCATGGATCACGCAGGCCTTGGCATCCCTGGGCGGCAGGGGGGGAAGGGTCAGCGCTGGGACGGGGACGTCTGCCCAGGCTGGCCCCACTGGGCCCCGTCTCTGCACATGCCCCCTCAGCTGGGGGTCATCACCTCCCTTTGCTGCTCTGCCCCCCTCCACCACTGGGAAATGTTTGTAATGTTTTTATGAGTCCTGTGTCTGCCTCAGTTTCCCCTAGAGGGTGCATGGCCACTCAGTGGGGAAAGGATTCTGTCTGCTCTCAGTCCACTGAGCCTGAGGGAAGAGGGGGACCCCTAGGGGTCTGGCACATCAAAGGGGGCCTCTGATGGGTTGCTCCAGAGCTGGGGGCATAGCACAGGGCCCCGCTCCCCAGGGCCATGCCCCCCTACCTGGGGTTGACCTGGCTGACGGGGATGTTGAGGCGGGCCGCGATGTCCTCCACGGTCTCGTTGCCCTCGGAGATGATGCCCACGCCCTTGGCAATGGCCTTGGCGGTGATGGGGTGGTCACCGGTCACCATGATAACCTGGGGGCAACAGGGGGTTAAAACACCTCAGTGGGGGTGAGAGGGTCCCCGGGAGCCCCATCCCAGAGGTGGCCGCGTCTCAGGGCCGGGTGAGGGGCCACAGAATCAGAGATGAGGGTTGGAGGCGACCTCAGGAGGTTCCAGTCCAATACCTGGCTCAACGCAGGACCAGCCCCCACTCAAGGGCCCAGCCAGCTCCTGGTGGGCCCCACGCTGAGGGGCCCGGAGCCAGGCCCTGCGGCCTCACCTTGATGCCAGCGCTGCGGCACTTGCCCACGGCGTCGGGCACGGCGGCCCGGGGCGGGTCGATCATGGACATGAGCCCCACGAAGCAGAGGTTCTCGGTGGTGAAGTTCACGTCGTCACAGTCGAAGGCGAAGCCCTTGGGATACTGCTCCTCAGGCATATAGAAGTGACAGAACCCTGGGGAGGGCCGGGGGGGTCAGACCCCCAGCCTCAGGGCCCAGCCCCCAACCCTGCCAGGGCCCCTGCCCCCAGCCCTCCGGCCCCCACCGAGTCTGCCCCTTCCCCCTCATCACCAGCGACTCTGCACCCATTCCCCTCCCGACCCCCCAATCCCCCCGATTCCCCCGAGTCTGCCCTTCCCCTCGTCACAGCGATCTGCAACATCGTCGCCGCTCCCCACTCCCGCATCCCCGATCCCCCCAGAGTCCTGCCCCTTCCTCATCACCAGTGACTCTGCAACCCATTCCCTCCCTGACCACCCCAATCCCCCCCGATTCCCACTCAAACCCCCGTGTTCCGTCCCATTCCCCTCGTCACCAGCGACTCTGGCACCCGTTCCCCTCCACGACCCCCAATCCAGCCGATTCGCACGCCACGCCTCCCTGTGTCCACCCCTTCACTACGTCACCGATAAGAGACTCTGCAACCCCATTCCCCCCTTCCCGATCCCGCAATCCCACTAGATGCCACCCGACCCCGATTCACCCCGTTCTCCCCGTCATCAGCGACTCTGCACACATCCCCCTCCCCAACCCTCAACCCACTTGATGCCCCTGCCCCGACCGTGTCCGTCCTTCCCCTCGTCACCAGCGGACATCTGCAATCCCGTTCCTACTCCTCAAACCCACCACCAGCAATCCCCACGGACATGCCCGAGCACAACGTGCTGGCCCAGCCCCCCAACGCCCAACCCGAGCACTTTGCTGGCCCAGCCGCTCACCCGACGGCCCAACCGGCACACTGCCTGGCCCGCCGCTCCCCGCGTGGAATACTGTCCCCGGCATGCAACACACTGGCCTCAGCTCTGACGGAACTGGGGCCCCGTAGCACACTCTTAGCTACAGCCCGGCGCCAGCTCCTAGGCGTTCTGAAAAAGCCTCCTTCAGAGGCTCCCCACTTCAGGCTGCCTACCTTGCTCCTGTAGCAGGATGCGTGGAGCAACACGACCAGGATCCGTCCGGTGCCCCTTCATACACCAGCAGGTAGCGTTGTCGAGTGGGGGTCCTGTCTTCATGGATGGACAGCTGGGGGGGAGAGGGCATCGGGTGGGGTCTGCAGACCTCCCACCAGCCCCCACCACCCAGCGAGGGGAATGCCAGCCCCCCATATTCCCCAATGCCCCCTCAGCAGGGAAGCACAAAACCTGCCCACCATACTGCCCCACATCCACACCCACCACTCCTCTGAAGAAACGGGAAATTTCTGTCCATTTGAGTCCTGGGTGTGCCCAGTTCCTGCCAGTCGGGGCAAGGAGAGTCTTCTGCGCTCAGGGCAGCTCACAGAGAGAAGGGGGAGGGGCGGAAGGGCCTGGGACTGGTGGACCCTGGATTCCCACCTGCCCGGAGGGAAGGTGCAGTGGAGGTCAGTCGGGAGGGATTCAGTCACAGGGCAGCCTGACCTGGCTTTGGCTGACTGGGCTGGACTCAGGGCACCCAGGCGGCTGCCTGGCATCTCTGCCAGCCCGGCCCAAGGGGCATACAGTCCCTGCCACAGGCATCAACACGCCCCAGGGGCCCAATCTGGGAGATGAGGGGGCCACGGGGTTACCAAGAGAGAGGGGGACTCCGGGGGCGGCACAGCAAGGGGCCCCCCAAGGAAGCTGTTCCCAAGCGGGGATGTAGCACAGGCCGGTGGCTCCATCGACACTCTCCCTGGGGCCACCACCACACTGCCCCCTGACTGAGGGCCAGAGTCCCAGCAACTGGGCTGGGGGAGCCTGGGGATGTTCAGGCTGGTGCCCACGGGAATCCACTATCTGCTTCAGTGCCAGCACTGGAGCCAGGATTAGCCTGACAGGCTTGGAATGCAGCAGCCCCGGGGGGGGGCTCGCAAGGGGAGCCTGGGGGGTCACAAAGGAGAATTGGGGGACCAGGTACTTTGCAGGCTGGGGTCTGCAACCTGGTCCTGGTGTGAGTTGAAGGGCTCGTCGGATTTCTGGGAGGCTGCAGCAGGTTTGTGGGATGTCAGGGGCTGGTGGATTTGGGGGGGCTGAGGGGCCCCAAGTACCTGGTAACTATGTTGGTGGATGTGTGAAGGGACTCAGCCACTTCTTGTTCTTCACCGCATCAGCTGAACGGAGCCAGAACGAGAGCTCGATGCATTTCAACAGATGCCGACTCCGAGCGTCAACCAGCTGAGCGGCACGTCCGCGCGGGGGGGGGGGGGGGGAGTTAGTCTAGGGGTACCCCTGACCTTGTACCCACCCCACATCCAGCTCTGCACAGCCCCCGGCAGCACCTGCCATGTCCTGCTTGCGGAGGGAGGGGTTAGTAATGGGGTACTCCTGACCCCCCCCAACATCCACTCTGCCCCACCCTGGGCGCACTGCCACGTCCTGCTGGCAGGAGGGGAGTTAATAGGAGTACCCACTGACCCGACCACATCCCCGACTCTGGCCAGCCCCCGGGGCAGCACCTGCCATGTCCTCTGGCAGAGGGAGGGGTTACGTATGGGGTTACCCTGACCACCGCCCACAATCCAGCTCTGCCCCAAGCCCCGGGCAGCACCTGCCATGTCTGCTGGCGGCAGGGGTTAGTAATGGGGTACTCTGACCCAATCCAATCTCCAGCTCTGCCCAGCCCCATGGCACACCTGCACGTCCGTGCAGGGGGGGGTTAGTAGGGGTACTGACCCGCCCCACATCTCCCAGCTCTGCTCTAGCCCCCGGGCAGCACCATGCCACGTCCGCTGAGGAGGGCGGGGGGTTGGACGTATTGATATAAAACTGGACCAGATAGAACATGGTCAACCAAAGGTTCGTAGTGGCACCAAAAATCCTATTGATAAAGGGTCATATCAGGTGTCTAAGACAGGTTTCGGTACTGGGTATATTGTGCGTCTTGTGTGCCTGTAATCATTTGTAAGTTTGAGTATGATATTGGCTGGCACTGTCTTATTTCAACCTGTGCTGTTTAACTGGGAATGAATCCAGACAAGGTTGGTGTCAGCTCAGCTTAGCCGTCTGAAGGCCCATTAGACCCCACCTACATATAGTGACCCATGAGAGGAGGGCGATACCCTTGTGACTTCAGCAGGTGTGCAGGACTGGCATGTGACGCAAACCATTTTGCTGTAAACTTTTCAACAGTAGGAACAAGAACGTGTCTTAAACTGGAAAAGCCTAATATAAGGCGGAGGCCTCATCCCATCTTGTCTTCAATCCTGCATTCTTAACATCGGAGGATTGCTACAAGCTGAAGCTCTACACAAGGGACTGATGACCCATACCAGCCGGGATGTATTCCAGAGACATGATTTGGAACCTGCAGTTTTACTCCATCATCTGCTACAAGCCTGAACTAAGACTTTGCCATCACTCGGATGGATTGTCGTTTACCTTCAGCTCTCAGTCTATTTCCTTTATGAATAAAAAACCTTTAGATTGTAGATTCTAAAGGAGGCACCAGCGTGATTTGTGGTAAGATTGATGCTGTATAGACTAAGACTGACAATGCCAAACTCTGTTGTATCATCTTTATTTTAAATATCTCTAATAAACATATTAATGTCCTGGGCTTGGCCCTTGGGTCGAGAGAAACTTTTCTTTGCCTGGGTGTTGGTTTTCATAAACCATTCATACCCAGGAACTGTGTGCACTGGTGGGGATACTGGGAAGACTGAGTGTCTAAGGGAATTGCTGTGTGACTTATAGCGTTAGCCAGTGGGTGAGACCGAAGTCCTTTTGTTGGCTGTTTGGTTTGCCTTAGAGGTGGAGAAACCCAGCCTGGGCTGTGACTGCCCTGTTTGAGCAAATTGTCCTGTGGCACTCTCAGTGGGTCCCGCCAGAACACAATCGTCAACGGGGTTAGTAATGGGGTATGTGACGAACTGGGACTGATCTTAATATTGCTCTGAAATACTGTGTTGTGCCTCAGTGTCCCCTAGCAGTTATCTAAGTATAAGGTGGTGGGACTAAGGGGAGTTGATTCTGCGGCAGAGGGAGGGCCAGTGCC
Source organism: Chelonoidis abingdonii (assembly GCF_003597395.2). Lineage (NCBI taxonomy): Eukaryota > Metazoa > Chordata > Testudines > Testudinidae > Chelonoidis > Chelonoidis abingdonii. The sequence continues at coordinate 62,267,271 of NC_133779.1, read as the reverse complement.
CTAAATGCCTGGCACTCTGTCACTCCTTAGCAACTGATGGCCTGGGCCCCTCCCTCAAAGTCCAGCGAAGGTGTTGGAGACAAGGATCAGGTGACCACCTGGCCCAGGAAAGGGGGCTGAGCAAGAGGAGGGCTGGAGGGGGTTGTTCGCTGGAGCTGCCTGGGGACGAAGGGGTGAGTGGACCTAGGGTCTGACTCACTGCCCCCACAGAATGACCCAGGCCGAGGGGTCTGGTTCGCTGTATCTACAAGCTTGTTTGACCCTGTTCCTGTCATCAAACAAACCATCGTTTTGCTGGCTAAAGGTCACGTCTGACTGCAAGTGGGGGCAGGACCCTGTGGCTTCCCCAGGACCCCAGCCTGGGTGGGCTCGCTGGGGAAGCGCACGGAGGCAGAGGATGCTGAATGCTCCAAGGAGAAGACACAGGAGGTGAAGCCGTGGGAGCTCTTGCCGCAGACAGTCGCTCCCAAGGGAGAGGAAGGCTCCCCAAAGGCTCCGCCTGCTTGGTGGGGAGCAGTTCCAGAGCATCGCCCGGGGACCCCGGACGGTTAAAAACGAAAACCACCCACATCCATCTCTACCTGGTCCCGGGACAACCTGCCATGTCCGCTGATGGGGGAGGTGTTAAGTAATGGGGTACCGACCTCCACATTCCAGTCTTCCAGCCCTCAGTGCAGCCGCTTTCCATGTCCCGCGTGGGGGGGTTTAGTAAGGGGTACCCGGACCCTCCAACCACTGCTGCCCGGGTAGGATGAACCC
>NC_133779.1:62246489-62247890 GCF_003597395.2 Chelonoidis abingdonii | reverse complement strand
CCCCCTTCCACCCATCCCTCCATATCCCCCCACCTCCACACAGCAGCCCCTCCCCACCCCACCCCCAGGAAATGGGGTGGGGGTTATGAGAGTGTCACGGAGTGTGGGGGAGTCAGGGCCCTGCACCCTCGGGTTCCTCTGAGAACGGAGGGAGCCCAGACAGGGCTCTGACCCCCCAAGGGGGCTGTGGGGCTCCTGGGACCCCAAGATGGACCCAGTTGGGGAGGATGGACCCAGTTGGGGAGGATCCTGTTGTCTGTGCCTGCAAGACCCGTCCTGGCCTGTGTTCCTGTCGTCTGAATAGTCAACCTTCTGTTTTACTGTCTGGCTGAGAGTCACTGTGAGTCCCAGGAAGAGGGGTGCAGGGCCGGACTCCCCCACACTCCGTGACAACTGGTAGCAGTGGTGGGATCTACTGCACCCTGTGGACGGCGCTTCCTGCAGTAAGTGACTGGGGAGCAGTAAAACGAAGGGGTGATTAACCCCTGGGAGTGTGTGCCCAGTGAGAAGGACTTTGCAGTAACAGGGTCCCCCGGGGGATTGCAGCGAGCGGTCCCAGGGCGGAGGAGTCTGCAGCTCGACCCTGGCAGAGAGGGGGTGACCCCAAGAAGGGCTGGTGCACGAGGGGTCTCCCTGGAACGGTGGGAAGCTGAGAGCACAGGCCGGCGAGTGGCCAGCAGGAAGATGTATACCAAGCACCTTTAGAAATACCTGGTGGAGCTGTGCAGGCAGTGGGGGCTGCGCACTGGGAGGTCCACCAAAGACCAGCTGATTGCCCAGCTGGAGGAGAAGGATCGTTTGGGTGAACCGAGCTCGGTCCCTGAGGGAAGCCGCCCAGCGGACACAGCATGGGCCCCGGGGCCTGACATGGCTAGGAAGGGCCAGACTGCTGCCAAGGACACCCCGAGACCCTGCCCACCTATACCTAGGGGAGGGGTTGGGGGAAGCCCAGCGAATACCAAGGGCTCCCTGACCCCAGCAGCCAGCAGGGGATTGTCCCGGTGGAGCTCCCCGTCCCTGGAACGGATGCGGATGGAACATGACAGGGAGCTGAGACGGGAAGAGCTTGAGTTAAGGAGGCAAGAACTGAAGGAGCGAGAGAACCTGCGTAAACACGAGGAGAACCAGCGCCAGCATGAGCTGGACCTGGCCCGGCTGAGAAGCAGTGAGACCCCGGCTGCGGTGAGTGAGGGGGGACCCAAGCCTACAAAGAGCTTTGATAAGATCTTGCTGCCCCGGCGTAAGGAGGGGGAGGACATAGATACCTCCCTGACGGCCTTTGAGAATGCCTGAGCTGCATGGGGTTGGCCCTGCAGACAGGATCGCAGTTCTCACCCCCTTACTGGACTCCACAGCCGTGGAGGTGTACAGCCGACTGAAAGGGGCGGAGGCGGGGGACTA
>NC_133779.1:62242054-62245254 GCF_003597395.2 Chelonoidis abingdonii | reverse complement strand
TCCCCCCTTGGCTCCCCCTGCCCCACATCACCTGTCCCCAGGGGCTCCCCGTCCCCCCTCGGCTCCCCCTGCCCCATATCACCCCCTCCAGCACCCCCTGGGGCTCCCCATTCTCCCCCTTGGCTCCCCTTGCCCCATATCATCCCCCCAGCACCACCCGGGGCTCCCTGTCCCCCCCTTGGCTCCCCCTGCCCCACATCACCCCCCCAGCACTCCCCGGGGCTCCCCGTCTCCCCTCCGCTCCCCCTGCCCCATATCACCTGCCCCCTCAGCGCCCCCCAGGGGCTCCCCTATTTCCCTCAACACCTTCCACCCATACCCCAAAAATGGTTTTATCCAGAAAAGCCCCCTCCCCCACCTGCTCTATCTCCGCTGCTTCCCCACCCCCGCCTCAGGATTTCAGACCATCTGCTCCCAGCGGTTAATCCGCCCATGTGCTGTGCAGGGGCGGGGGTAGCGCCACCCACCAGCCCCTGATGTGCCCCTGTGGGAGTGAGATGTGTCCTGCGGAGGGGGGGGCACCTCAGCCAGGCCCTGTGAAGCTGCCGTGTGCTGTCCTGCCCCCCACATCTCCCCTGGGAGCAGCTGTGACCCCTCACACCTGGGGGTGGGGTCAGGCCCCGAGGGGGGCAGCGAGGGGTTGGGGGTGTCCCTGCAGTGTCCCAGGCTGATTCCTCCCGGTGCTGCAGGCCCCCCCAGGAGGTGGGGGGTCGCTGGTGGGGTAGCACCATGAATACCAGCCACTGGCCTGGGGTGCTGCATGGGGGGGGGTTACACAACAGGGCCCCCAACATACCCCTCCCCGACCAGCAGAGGGCAGCGGTGGGCACTGAACTCTCGCTCTCACATACAGAGCTTCTCACACACACTGTCACACACACACACAGAACAACACACACACAGTGTCACACACACAGAGCTGTGTGTCTCACACACAGCATCTCACACACACACAGAGCAACACACACACAGTTTCACACACACAGAGCGACACAGTGTCTCACACACACGTCACACACACACAAAGCAACATACACCCACAGTGTTTCACACGTACACAGTGTCTCACAGTGTCTCTCTCTCTCACACACACACACAAACACACACAGTGTCACAAACAGAGCAACACATGCACAGTGTCACACACAGTATCACACACACACATCTCTCACACACACACACAGCGACATACGCACAGTGTCTCACACACACACAGTCACACACACATCGCGTCTCTCACACACGCACAGTGTCACACATAAGCAGTGTCTCACATGCACATCACACATATACTGTGATTAAGGGGACATTTTCTGTATGATTTCTGGGGGGCGCTGTGTCTGTCTCAGTTTCCCCTGGCACTTGGCGCTGCTGCCCGGGGTGGCTCAGGCGGGGTGGGCCCAGCTGAGTTGCAGGGAACAAGCCAGGGCTGATGGAAGCTGGGAACCCCACGGCCCAGCCCAGGGACACAGGGCTGAGGGGTAGGCAGGGGATCCCGAGGGGGCACCGGGAAGGGGCTGGATGCTCTGAGCCCCAAGCCGGGATAGACCCACCCCGCCCTGGCTGGGGGATTCGTCTGCCCTGGCCCGACCTTCATCTCTGCTTGCGGCCAAGTGACCAATAATCCTCCTCGGCTTGACGCTGCCCAGCCCGGGGTCCCTGCCAGCCCTGGCCGAGGGGCCTCAGTCCCTGTGCAGGCACCAGGCCCCCAGGAGTCCCCAGCGGGGCAGGGGCTCCGGTTTGGAGGTGGAAGGTGGTAGGGAGCATCCCGAAGGAAAGGGGGACCCAGGGGGTCTGGCACATTGTAGGTGTCCCTTGAGGGGCTGTTCTGAAACTGGGGTGTAGCACAGAGCCTGTGGCAGAGTAACACACACACACACACACACACACACAGCCCCTGGACCACACACACACACTCAGTGTGTGTCTCTTTGTCACACATACACACACACACAGAGTCTCTCTCTTTTTGTCACACACACACACACACACAGAGCCCCTGGATCACACACACAGTGTGTGTCTCTCTGTCACACACATACACACACAGAGTCTCTCTCTCTCACACACACACACTGTGTGTGTGTCTCTGTCACGCACACTCACACAAACACACACACACAGAGCCCCTGGATCACACACTCACACACCCACGGTGTCTCCTGCAGCCAGGGACTCCCCATCCTTGGGCAGGGGGGAGACTCAGTTCCCCACCCTTGGGCAGCCTCCTCTGCCACCCAGCCCTGACAGGGGGCAGTGATGGGGGACCACTGAGGGTCGATATGAGGAGCGACAGGGTGAGGGGGCTTACAGGGGGGCAGTGTGGCTGGGGGGGCAGACAGAGGAGTGAGTTGGGGCTGCCAAGGTGGCTTCTGCTCCTAGGGTTGGTGTGAGGGGCAGGAGGCTGGGTGCTGGGGCAGTTTCCGGGGGCGGGGTCTGGCTGCTTGAGGGGTCAGTGGCGATGTGGGGGGGGCTGGTCACTCGCCTCGGGCCTCCCAGCCCTGACCTTGCTGAGCACCCACCGCCCCGCAGCGCTGCGGCGGGGAGGGGGGGGCGTGAGGGCAGCACTGGCTCCGGGCCAGCACTGCAGCAGCCACAGCGCCGAGCAACGCAGAGCCCGGGGCGGGGGTGCACAGGGAACCCCCCCCCAGACCCCCAGGACAGAGCTGGGCCCCCAGCCAGGAACCAGCCCCCCCATGTTCCCCCGCCGGGAACCAGCCCCCCCAGCCCCCCAGCCCCTGTTCCGGCACCAGGCAGAGGGTCGTTGTGCCCCATCCCCAACTGGGCAGCGATGGGGGCGGGGGAGTAATGAGCTAGATAAAGGAAACGGCAAGAATCTGCCCCCCCCCCGGGCCGGAGCGCCCCCGATGTAAGGGGGGGGCTCATGAAATCCCCCCCTTTTCTTTTAAAACATCCCTGGAACATGCAGCCTGCGGCCCTGGCCTCGCTCCCCCGCGGGGGGGGCGATGCGGGAGGACCTGGGAAGCATCGACCCCCGCCAATGACTCAGACACGCCCCGAGACCCTGGGGGGCGGTGCCATGGGGGAGAGCAGCCCCCCAGCTCCCCCCACTCCTCTCCCCTTCCTGCGCTCGCCAAGGTTACAGCTGCTGCATCTGCGCCGCCGCTTTGAGGTGCCCCCCGCCCCCCCTTCCGGGCAGCAGGCGGATTAAGCCCGGAGCCATCTGCTCCCCCCCCCCC
>NC_133779.1:62236822-62240059 GCF_003597395.2 Chelonoidis abingdonii | reverse complement strand
CCCCCAAAACAGCCCTAACCCCACAGCCCTGACCCCACAGAGCGCCCCAACCCCATAGCCCCCCAAAACAGCCCTGACTCCACAAATCACCCCAACCCCACAGCCCCCAAAACACTCCTAATCCCACAGCCCTGACCCCACATAGCACCCCAACCCCATAGCCTCCAAAACAGCCCTAACCCCGCAGCCCTAACCCCACAGCCCTGACTCCACAAAGCGCCCCAACGCCATAGCCCCCAAAACACCCCTAACCCACAGCCCTAACCCCACAAAGCGCCCCAACGCGGTAGCGCCCAAAACAGCCCTAACCCCACAGCCCTGACCCCACAAAGCACCCCAACCCCATAGCCCCCAAAACAGCTCTGACCCCACAGATCACCCCAACCCTATAGCCCCCCCAAACAGCCCCCCTAACCCCACACCCAAGAACCCCCAAACTCCCAACCCTGTAGAGCAAATCCCCCAACTTAGAGTTTCACCAAAACCTGCAGCCCCCCCACAGAGCAGCCCCCCCACAGAGCAGCTCGGAGCCCCACAGACCCCCCAAAACCCTCACGGCTCCCAGGGCCTCCAAATCTCCCCAGAATCCCCCGCTGCGAACCCCAGAACACCGACCCCGCTCCCAGATCCCGGCTCGGGGGAGTCTGCAGTGAGGGAGGGAAGGGCGTTGGGGGGGCCCAGTCTCGGTGACCCCACACACAAGTTCCCTCCCCCATCACTGTCAGTTCAAGATAAAACTGCGGGAGACAGGCACAGACTGCGCAACACACACACACACGCCGACAGAGCCCCCCCACACTTCTGACACACAGACACACACCAACACACACGGACACACACACACCCTGACACACACCCTGCCCGACACACCCACACCCACACACCAACATATACATAGACTCCCTAACACACAGACACACACACACACACACCTTGACACACAAACACAGACACATACACACCGACACACACACACACCTGACACACACCCTGCCCGACACACCCACACACCCACACCAACATATACATAGACTCCCTAACACACACACACTGACACACAAACACCCTGACACATACACACCGACACACACACACCCCTGACACACACCCTGCCCGACACACCCACACCCACACCCCAACATATACATAGACTCCCTAACACACACACACACACACACCCTGACACACAAACACCCTGACACACAAACACAGACACATACACACCGACACACACACACCCCTGACACACACCCTGCCCGACACACCCACACACCAACATATACATAGACTCCCTAACACACACACACACCCCTGACACACACACACACCCTGACATACCCACACCCTGACACACAAACACCAACACACACACCCTGACACACACACCTGCACACCGACACACACATACAAACCTTAACAAACACACAAGTATCAGAGGGGTAGCCGTGTTAGTCTGAATCTGTAAAAGCAGCAGAGAATCCTGTGGCACCTTGTCTGTTAGTCTATAACACACACATACACCTGACACACAAACACAGACACACACACACCAACACCCACACACCTGACACACACTCACACACATTGACACCACCACATACCCCGACACTGCCACACACACCCCAACACACACTAACACACACACACAGTCCAAAGTTTGCCCCTCCAAAACACCTCCCATACATCCCATTTCACACACACACAAACCCTCATTCAACCCAACACACATCTCCTCACACTCACCCGCAACCCCGCTACACACACACACACACACCAAGATACACACACCCTAAAAACTCTTAACACATTCCCATCCACACACAGACCAACCCGACACACCCCATCCACCTTAAACACACACACCCCAAGCTGTTCCCAAGTGCATTTGCGCACACACATACTGAAACACACATACCCCTCCCTCCTCCAGCACCCTACTCTCCCTGTATTTCACACCGTCCCACACATTTCAGTAGGCGGGAGGGGGCACTGGGAGTGGGGGCAGAGGAGACGTTGAGCGCCTGGGGAGGCCCAAGCCGTGGTCTCGCCGGGGGTGGGGTAAGAACCATCGGGACTCATGGACAGAGCAGACATGGGCGGCCATCGGTAGGCGTCAGAGTGAACACCCTGGGGGCTGATGGGGGGTGGGAAGTGTCTATAATAATGATCAAGGCTTCTTAATGGATGTTTCTTCAGCTCCGCCGGGGCCCTCTCCCCCCGGGGGGGTTATAGCCGAGGATGGCACCCGCCCGGCCCCGCCCCGCGCCGCATCAGAGACGGGGGCAGGGGGATTCCCGGTCAGTGTCACGCTCCCGGCTGCAGCATCCTGCGCCCGCATCTCCATGGCAACGGCGTAGCCGGGCAACGGGAGAGGCGGCCACCCGGCGTTGCCACGGCAACGCAGAAGGGTTTCCACGGTAGCAAGTGTGACCCCATCAATGGGGGAGGGACCAAGGAGCTCCCCCACCCCCGCACACCCCCCAGGACTCCTGAGTCCCTGCGCCCAGCCGAGTGGGGTCCGGGTCCCCGCGGGATGGGGGTAGAGGCGCCCCCCACCAGCCAACGCTCCCCCTTCCCCCCAGGGGCTAGCCAGGGGCATCCTCAGCCCAGGCTGACCCAGTCCCCCAGATCCCAGGAGGGGAAGCCTGCCCCACAGCCGGGCTCCCCTGCCCCACAACCGGAGCCACAACCTCCCCCACCACTCCCCATGGCTCCGCCGCTGCCCCTCACTCCCGACCCGCAGCCCCATCAGCCCAGCCCTTCCAGTGCTCCTCACTCCTGACCCGCAGCCCCTGCAGTTTCACCGGTTCCGTTTCACCCCGGTCTGTCCGGGCCTGGCCCTGGTGCTGAAAGAACAGCTCCTCCCCCCACCCCCACCCTGCGCTGCCCTCGGTCTGTCTCCTGGGCACCTGTGTGCTGGGGGGGGGTCTCTGCCCCATTCCCTGAGGGGGGGCCTCTGTCAGGGAACCGCAGTCTCTGGGGCACATTTAACCCTCCATGGCTTGAGGAGGGAGGAGCTGGGGGGAGACATGGGGCTCTGGGGGGCTCGGTGCTGCCACCTCCTGTGGGGCGGGCTCCTGGCACCAGACCGCCCTCCCCCCCGCCTGGCTGCTCCCTCCCGCGTCTCCTCCGCGCTGGCTTCAGCTCACCACGTCCTTGGGCTGCAGCGACAGCAAAATACCGCATCAGGATCCCTCCCCCCAGCAGAGATGGCATGGAGCAGCCCCAGCCCCCCAA
>NC_133779.1:62230642-62234035 GCF_003597395.2 Chelonoidis abingdonii | reverse complement strand
CCTGCCCCCCAGCCCTGCCGGTGCCTGTCACTCCCGACCCCCAGCCCCTGCCCCCCAGCCCTGCCGGTGCCCCTCACTCCCGACCCGCAGCTGGAAAGGTCGGGGGGGGGGGCAGGTGTTGGCTCTTCTGGGGGAACCTGGAGCCTGAGGCAGATCGAGTTGGTGCCACACTCGGTGCGTGGGGGGAGGGGGGGCTCAGCTGGTGGGAGCAGGGCGCCACCTGGTGGCCGTGATAGAGCATCACAGCGCCTGGCGCAGGACCTCTGTGCCCAGGGGGATCAAGCCCTCCCCCCGCGCTCAGATGGGTCAGTCCGGTCCCAAATCTCACCCCCGTCCTCCCACAGATGGGTCACTCCGGTCCCACATCGCACCCCCGTCCCCCCTCAGATGGGTCACTCCGGTCCCAAATCTCACCCCCGTCACACCTCAGATGGGTCAATCCGGTCCCACATTGCACCCCCGTCCCCCCTCAGATGGGTCACTCCTGTCCCACATTGCACCCCCGTCCCCCCTCAGATGGGTCACTCCGGTCCCAAATCTCACCCCCGTCACACCTCAGATGGGTCAATCCGGTCCCACATCGGACCCCCGTCCTCCCACAGATGGGTCAGTCCGGTCCCACATCGCACCCCCGTCCCTCCTCAGATGGGTCAGTCCGGTCTCAGAGTCATCCCCCCCCCCCCGGTTTTGGGTTGGCCCAAGCGCGTCATTTTATACTATTGCCAGGGCTAATTTGAATATTTGCAACTAATTTGCATATACGGGGCACAGAGCTGTAAACTGGCTTTAAAAAAAACCCCATCGGCTCGGCTGTTCCCATGGCAACAGCCCTGGCTCCGCCCTCTGGGAACCCCACGGGGGCGGGGCCGACCCCCCACGCGAGGGCCGGTTGGGGGGGGGTCTCGATGCCCCTTGAACTCGGTCCTTTGGGCGCCGCCGGTAACCGCCCGACCGCCCCCCCCGCAAACCAGCCCGGCCCCCCCGAACTCCTGCGCAGCCCCCCGCGCCCCCAGCTGTAACAAGGAGACGCCGCCCCTCGCTGCGGTGGGGAGCCCAGGGGGGGGGGCTGCGGGTCGGGTGTGAGGGGGCGCCAGGGGGCTGGGTCGGGGGTGAGGGGCACCTGGGGGCTGCGGGTCGGGGGTGAGAGGGCACCGGCGGGAAGCTGGTCGGGGGTGAGGGGCACCTGGGGGTGCGGGTCGGGGTGAGGGGCACCTGGGGGTGCTAAACGGGTCGGGGGTGAGGGACCAGGGGCTGCGGGTCGGGGTGAGGGCACCGGCGCTAGGCTGGTCGGACTGAGGGGCACCTGGGGCTGCGGGTCGGGGAGTGAGGGGCACGGCGGAGCTTGTCGGGAACTGAGGGGCACCTGGGGGCTGCGGGTCGGGATGGGGGCGCCAGGGCTGCGGGTCGGGGGTGAGGGGCACCCTGGCTGCGGGTCGGGGGTGAGGGGCACGGCGGGCTGGTCGGAGTAGGAAATGGAACAGTGAGGCGCCAGGCGCGTCGGTGTCGGGAGAGGGGCACCAGGGTGCTAGCGTGGTCAGGTGAGGCGCCTGGGCTGCGGGTCGGGGGTAGCGGACCAGGGGCTGTGGGTCGGGAGTGCATGTTGGCACCGGCGGACTGGGCGGGAGGTGAGGGGCACTGGGGGCTGCGGTCGGGTGAGTGCACCTGGGGCTGCGGGTCGGGAGTAAGGAGCCAGGCGTGGCTGCGGGTTCGGGAGGAGGGCTACCGGGCGGAGCTGTCGGATGAGGGGCACCCTGGGGCTGCGGGTCGGGATGAGGGGCACCGGCGGGAGGCTGGTCGGGAGTGAGGCACTGGGGCTGCGGGTCGGGGTGAGGGGCACCGCGGAGGCTGGTCGGGACTGAGGGGCACCTGGGGCTGCGGTCGGAGTTAGGGGCACCAGGATCGGCTGCGGGTCGGGGGTGAGGGGGAGCCAGGGGGCTGCGGGTCGGGGACTGAGGGCAACCTGGGCGGTCTGCCGGGTCGGAGTGAGGGGCACCAGGGGCTGCGGGTCGGGATGAGGAGCCAGGGAGGTGCGGGTCGGCGATCTGAGGGGACACCTGGGGGCTGCGGGCGGGGTGAGGGGCGCCTGGGGGCTGCGGTCGGGGTGAGTGGGCAGCCAGAGGGCTGCGGGTCGGGAGTGTGAGGGGGCACCGGCGGAGCTGGGCGGACTGAGGCACCTGGGGCGCGGGTCGGGAGTGAGGGGCACCGGCGGAGCTTGTCGGGAGTGAGGGCACTGGGCGCTGCGGGCGGATTGAGAGGGGAGCCAGGGGCTGCGGGTCGGGAGTGAGGGCACCGGCGGAGTGGTCGGGACTGCAGGGGACCTGGCGGCTGCGGGTCGAGGACGTGAGGGGCACCGGCGGAGCTGAGTCGGAGTGAGGGGCACTGGGCTGCGGGTCGGGAGTGAGGGGCACCGGGGAGCGTGGTCTTGGGACTGGAGGGCACTGGGGGCTGCGGGTCGGGAGTGAGGGGCACAGGGGGGCTGCGAGCGCGTCGGGGGTGAGGGGGCCAGGGGGCTGCGGGTCGGGACTGAGTGGGGCACCTGGGGGCTGCGTCGGGTAGTGAGGGCACCAGGGGGCGTAGCTGCGGGTCGGGGGTGAGGGGAGCCAGGGGGGCGGCGGGTCGGGGACTAGGGCACCAGGGCTGCGGTCGGGCGTGAGGGCACCTGGGGGCTGCGGGTCGGGGGTTGAGGTGGGGCACCAGGGGGCTGCGGTCGGAGTGAGGGCACCGGCGAGCTGGTAGGACTGAGGGGCACCAGGGGGTGCGGGTCGGGAGTGAGGGGGCACCGGCGGAGCTGGCGGGACTGAGGGCACCCTGGGGGCGTGCGGGTCGGGAGTGAGGGGCACCGCGAAGCTGGTCGGGACTGAGGGCACCTGGGGCTGCGGGCGGAGTGAGGGCAACCGGGTGTTGGAGCTGGTCGGAGTGAGGGGCACCAGGGGGCTGCGGGGTCGGAGTGAGGGGCGCGGTAACAAAGCAGCTCTTGTTGGCGTCGCTGGTAAAATCTGCCAGTCGGTTTATTCCTCGGGCCTCGCTCAGATTCTTCCGGTTGGTTCTATAGAAATTTCTTCAAAAAGAACAAAAGACGAACAAAGAAACGAAAATGAAGCCGGGGGGCCGCCCCCCCGGTCCGTGCTGCTTTGCTCCCGGGCCGGGGCTGGGGCGGGTCCTGTGGCCGCAGTTCCCCTGAGTTCGTGGCCCCCGGCATGGGATCCCGCAGCCCCGGCTCTGCCCCTCCTCGCGAGGGGTCTGTCCTGGTCCATCACTGGCACATGTCCAAAAGCACTGACCCCCCGCCCTGGGGGCCTCCCCCACTCCAGGCAGGGTGGGGCTCGTTCCTTCTCCCCCGGCGCGGGGTGCCGGTTGTAGGGGATGGAGCCACGAGGTGGGGTCAATCTTCAG
>NC_133779.1:62220984-62226892 GCF_003597395.2 Chelonoidis abingdonii | reverse complement strand
CCCCCCAGCCCCCCACTGTACCCCTCAGCCACACCCCAGCCTCTCACTGGGCCGACCAGCTCCCAGCCATGCCTCTACCTTTCCCTGGACCCCTCAGCCAGGCCCCCTCCTCTGCTTGAGCCCCCCAGCCCTCAGCCAGGCCCTCGCCTCTCCCTGGTTCCCCCAGCCTAGCCCAGCCCCCCGCTCACCGGGCTGTGGAGGGCCGGTGCCCCCCGTACACCAGCAGGGCGCGGGAGGGCGGGTGGAAGACCATGGAGTGCCCAGCAGCAGCAGGCGCCTTCCCCCCGGCGGGTACCACGCGCTCCCACTGCCACCTCTCCAGATGGAAACGGAACATCTGTGAGGAGAAGACGTCCGCGGCAGTGCGGCCTGCAGTGGGGAACAGGGTCAGCAGGGCTGGAACCCAGGTGTCCTGGCTCCAACCGCCAAATGTTCTTAATGTTGTGTCTGAATTTTGTGTGCCTCAGTTTCCCCTGTGTGTTACTCCAGTAGCTAGGTGGGGGGGTCAGGGTGCGTGATTGGTGCAGAGACCCACAGAGGGCAGGTGTGGCTGTGACTGGCTGCCCGGACACAGAGACCGGCCGACACCCTGTATCCAGAGCCCGTCGCCTGCAGGCATGTTGGGGCAGCCCAGGTGACCTGCTGGCCCAGGAAAGAGACAGAAGCCGAAGGAGGCGACAGGCGCGTCTGAGGCTGGGCTGCGGGAAGGACTCGGGGGCAGCCCAGGGCACCAGGCTCTGGATCCCTGCTCCCTGCGCTAACAAGCTCTGTTCTGCACGACAACGACCTGGCGCAGAGCAGCCATTTCCCCTCGCTGGTCGGCCCAGCGGCTCCCACAGGGGTAGCAGAATCTATTGCAGTAACAGCTCCGTCGCACTCGGTGTGGAGACATTCGTGGGCCCCTCGTGGGGAGCCACTCGCATGCCAGGGCAGCCCTGATCTTCCCCGTGTGCGTTAGCTGCCCCCATCCACCAGGGCTGGTTTGGATTCGGTTCAGAAGTCACCGAGATGCCACGGAAGGGCAAACCCAGGAACCTTCTGCCTTGTCTTGTTTAGCCCGATCTGCTTTCCAAGCCTCCTTCGCATTGCAGCCGACAGCATGCAGAGAAACAGACGTGCCCAAAAGGCTTGTGGGGCGTAAGGGGTGGGCGGTGTTGCCAAGGTCTGGGTGGATCGGAGGCATCTGGATCTGGATTCGCTGAGCTTCGTGGGATGTTTCTCGGCATCCCGGCAGGGGAGCAACGTTAGACAGGATCAGTCCCCAGGACTAATAACCCATCCGCGTCACTCGCTGGCTGGGAGTCGCTGTGGGGTGGGGCGGGGCCCTTTGGGGGTGGGCGATGTCACGCAGGAGGGAGGGGGCGGATTGACCTGGGAATATCGCGGGCTGGGGGAGGGGAGAGCAGGGGTGACTTTAGGGGAGGGACAGGACCTGAGCCTGGAACCTGAGCCAGGAAGGGGGCGGGTGAGGTGACACCTTTCCCGGGGAGCTGGACAAAGGGAGAGGGGGAGGAGGGGAGAGCTGCTGGAGGGGTTTTAGTTTCAGCTTTGGGCTGGCTGGGAACAGGCAGGAACCCCAAGTCTGGGGTCTAAGCTCCCTGCCCCCCAGAGACCTGGCTGGGGCCCCTGCTTAGGACTGTTTTCTGTCGGCTTTAATTAACCTTCTGTTTATCTAGCTGGCTGGAGAGTCGCGTGGTCCCAGGCAGAGGCGGTGCGGCCGGACCCCCCCCCACTCCATGGCACCCTGGTGTTGACAATGGGAATTCTAATGTTGGCTGCGAACACCTTTTTGGTGCCTCGGGTCCCAGCAGGTCTTAAGTATCTAGATGGTGGGACAAGGGAGGTGCGATTGCTGGCAGAGGCAAAGGCCAGTGCACTAAATGCCTGGCACCCGTCCCTAGCAACTGATGCTGGGCCCCCCCTCTGCAAAGTGCAGCTGAAGGTGTTGGAGGCAAAGGGATAGGTGACTCCTGGCCGGGAAAGGGCTGAGCAGAGAGGAGGGGCTTGGAGGGGTTGTTTAGTCTGGAGCTGCCTGGACAGGATGAAGTTGGCAGACTGGGTCTGGTCACTGCCCCAGAATGACCGCGAGGGTTCGGTTCATCGTACCTACACGCTTCTGTGTTAGACCCTGTCTGTCATCAATAAAACTCTGTGTTATGGCTCGGTGAGAGTCACGTCTGACTGCGAAGTGGGGTGCAGACCGTGGGCCCCCAGGCCCCACTGGGTGGGCCCTTCGTGGTGGAAGCGCACAGCAAGGGCAGAGGATGCGAATGCTCCAAGGTCATGACCCAGAGAGTAAGCCGTGGGATTTCTTCCTGCAGACAGCTTGTCTCAAGGGAGAGGAGGTTCCAATAGTCCTGCCTGGCTTGGTGGGGAGCAGTTCCATGAGCATACCTGGGACTCCGTGACACTGTTTTCCTGAGAAAGACAATGGACAGAGGGGGCTGGGGTGGGGGTAATCGGAGGCCAATGGAGCGGGAGCTCAGGGCTGGAGAAAGGGCAGCAGGCAGACCCCCCTGGCCGCAGGGGACTGGGGATGTGCTGGGCTGAGGGAGGCCCAGCCTTGAGACTGGAGAGTTCCCTTGCTGGAATTCAACTGTCAATAACTACCTGTGGTTACGCACTGGGGAGAGGGTCGCTCCAGGCTAGAGAACTGCGCTGGGGGGAGGGATCGTCCCCTTCGGGGGTGAGGAGGCCCCGGGGGCCCAGAGCGAGGGGACTCCCTGGGGGGGCCCACGGCAGAGACAGACGTGCTGAGGCTCAGAGAGGTGCGGCTCCAGGAGGTGGAGGGGCCTGACCCCAGGAGAGAGTGGCCCCCCAAGAAGGCCTGTCGCACTGAAAGGGGCACCCCACACGGACCGCACAGGGCCAGGCGTGGGCCCAATCTGTGAGTCCGTGACAGCCCGGGCGGATGCAGGACATGACCCCAGAGGAGATTCTCTGGGCTGACTCAGTTCCCTTCTATCCTGTGCGTGGCAGCGAGCGAGTCTTGCGCAGACTTTCACTGTACAAAGCCGGTGCCCGGCTGATGTCCGGAGCCTCTGTCCTCGCAGCTTTGGACAGAGACCGGAAGAAAAACCTCCCAGGTCCTGCGACCGCCGTAGGGGTGTGGAGAGTCGTACCTGGGCCCCAATAACAGCACGGGGCCCAGAGCTCCGGGATTCTCCGACCTGACTGGACGGCCACCAGGAAGCCTCCTCCCTGTGCCCGACGTGCCGCTCTCATGGGCGGGTTCCTGTTCCCCAGGATGCTGGCTCGGAGCCGTGGCCAGCCACGGAGCTGCCTCGCCGCCCGGTGCCGGGCAGAGCCTGCGGCTGTGGTGCTGCCTGGTGCCAGGCAGAGTCTACCCACAGGGCTGTAAGAATCACCCGTGCCCTGGCGTGCAGCAGAGCCTTGGCATGGGGGAAGCCTCCCTCCCCATGGCAGATGGAGCCTGGCTTGTGTCCCGAATACGAGCAAAGCTGGCGGCATTTCCTGCCTGGCTGCAGCTGGGGGAACCCCCTGTCCAGAAAACGGCACCCCAGGTGTCCGGGCTAATGGGCCAGGCGTGATCACAGGGGATCTGCTTGGCCGGTTCCCTGAGCCTGGCAGGAAAAGGCCACGGGTGAGCGGTGTTATCAGGAATCCTGATCCCGGCCCCGGGCAGGAGCGAGCGTCCCCAGTACGTCGCGGTCATCTTGTCCATATGGACTGAGGTGCCGCTCTGAGCTTGGTGATGCTAACTCCTCTGGTGCTGACAGCCCTGGGTCTGGCAGCGCCACAGGGGAGCTCCCATCCTGTCCCATCGGGGAGCAGCGCCATCGATGTCACCGTCGGGACACGCCCCAAAGCAGCCACCATTGGAGGAGCCACGTCTGAGCCGGACAAGTCCCATGTGCCCCCGGAGCATCAGGCGGCTCCTGGCTGTGGTGATGGGATGTCCCGTAGCCTGAGTGCTGCAAAGCCCTGAAGCGGTTCTTGATCGAGCTGGGAATCAGCCCTACGATCCACCCCCTGAGCTGGTGAGACGAGCGACTGGGAGGTGGATCCTACGGGACCCACAAGCGCCTCCACCATGTCCCAGGGCCGGACAGACCCACGCGTCCCCGCCTAGACCAGCCCCCCTGCGGTGCCCAGGCAGCAAGCGATGCTGTGGGGTCGGGCCCCACAAGGATGCAGGGGGTGGTTACTGGCTTGCTGAGAATGGGGACCTGTCCCCAGGAGCTGGCCCTTGTGGGTCACAATTTGGGGGAGATGGTGCTGGAAGGGCAGGAGGCACAGCCAGGGCTGGCTCCCCTCCATGGCTCACCCTGAGGGGGGAGCGTCTGCAGGCACCTGCCCGGGGCCAGTCAATGTCCGTTTTGGGAGCGACCCCAGCGCTGAGGGTTGGTGCCATGAGGCCGGCGCTGGCCAGGTGGGAGGGCCGGAGAGCCTGCCCCACGCAGAGCTCTGCTAAAGGAGGCCGGGGCATTCCTGGGGGTGGACGTGCTTGGGGCCGGATCGGGCTGCCGCTCCCATGCGGGGGAATCTGAGTCTGTCCCTCTTCTAGCTGCTGGGTTACAGAGCCGGCACTGAACCGTGGCCCCGTCCCCAGCCGCCATGGGCGTGTGGGACCCTAGTCTGCACTGTCGGAAATCCCACAGCCCCGGGCTTGATCCAGGTCCGAATTGCAGCCCAGACTGTGCCGGAACTGCCAAGGGGTGTCACTTGCTAAGCATGAGGTGTCCAGCGTCCCAGCAACTGGGCGGCAAGAAGGGACCGAGGGGCGGCGGGGCCCTTTTACCGTGCATGGGGGGTGCTGCTCCAGGGGGCACCGGGGCCGACCCGCCGGCTACCGCTGGGGTAAACGCCCAGCTCCGGTGCCCGCAGACCCGCCTGGGAAGGGACACGAGCTCACAGCTCGGAGATCAGCCTCTGCCCCCCACCCCCGTCCTCCGGAGGGACCAGCCTGACCCCAACAACCCCCCTGTCCCAGCCCCATTTGGGGGAACACTCTTGGCCGCCCCGCACACAACCCTGACCTGTCCCTGCCCCTGAGATACCCCTAGAGAGACCCCTCCCCACGAGCCTCCCACCAGCCCCCAAGAGTCGCTGATGTAGGACACCCCCAGAGGCAGCAGGCCCCCCCAGGGCAGGGACAGAGCCCCCCAGCCAGAGCCACGAGTCCTGCCCCCACCCACGAGCCCCCGCCCGGCCCCCCCTACCCAGCGGCAGGCCGATGCCGTAGCCTTTGGTGTCCAGCAGCCCCCCGATCTGGGTGAGGTTGCAGTTCCGGCGCCGGTGATACTCGTTCATGGTGGACTCCAGCAGGAAGGCGTATCTGGAGTTCAGCACCCGGGCGATTCCCTCCTCCGTGCTCTTCACGAACACGCTGGGCTGCTTGGAGTGCATGTAATTCCACATCCGCTGGTAGGTCTGGTACCGGGAGTTCTGTGGGAGAGCCGGGGCGTGGCACAGCTGGGGGGGCAGCGTGGGGGCCCGAAGGGGCTGCGGGTCGGGAGTGAGGGGCACCAGCAGGGCTGTGGGGGGCAGGGGCTGCGAGTCGGAAGTGAGGGGCACCAGCAGGGCTGGGGGTGTAGGGGGCTGTGGGTCGGGAGTGAGGGGCACCGGCAGGGCTGGGGGTGTAGGCCACTGCGGGTCGGGAGAGAGGGGCACCGGCAGGGGCTGCGGGTCAGGAGTGAGGGGCACCGGCAAGGCTGGGGGCGTAGGGGGCTGCAGGTCGGGAGTGAGGGGCACCAGCAGGGCTGGGGGTGTAGGGGGCTGCAGGTCGGGAGAGAGGGGCACCGGCGGGGGCTGCTAATTAGGAGTGAGGGGCACCGGCAAGGCTGGGGGTGTAGGGGGCTGCGGGTTGGGAGTGAGGGGCACCGGCAGGGCTGGGGGTGTAGCGGGCTGCGGGTCGGGAGTGAGGGGCACCGGCAGGGCTGGGGGC
>NC_133779.1:62217502-62220622 GCF_003597395.2 Chelonoidis abingdonii | reverse complement strand
CAGCCTGAGATTCAAAGTTACAGCAAACAGAGGTAAAAATCCTTCCAGCAAAAAGACACATTTACAAGTTAAGAAAACAAACATAAGACTAATCCGCCTTGCCTGGCTATTACTTACTATTTTGAAACATGAGACTGATTCAGAAAGATTGGAGAACCTGGAATGATGTCCCGTTCCTCTCAGTCCCGAGAGCGAATAACGAACCAACCAAAAAGCACAAAGACTTCCCTCCACCAAGACTTGAAAGTATCTAGTCCTCCTATTGGTCCTCTGGTCAAGTGTCAGCCAGGTTCACTGAGCTTCTTAACCCTTTACAGGTAAAAGAGACATTAACCCTTAACCATCTGTTTATGACACCAGGGTAGGGAGACAGGGGCCCGCCCAACTCCACCGAGTCCTGACCCAGGGCCCTAGCAGTAGTGGAGTGGTCCACCAGTGGGTCAGTGGGGAGTCATAGAATCATAGACTCAAAGGTCTGGAAGGGACCTCAAGAGCTCATCTAGGTCAGTCCCCTGAACTCACGGCAGGACTGAATATTATCTAGATCATCTCTGACAGGTGTTTGTCTGATCTGCTCTTAAAAACCTCCAATAATGGAGATTCCACAACCTTCCTAGTCAATTTATGCCAGTGCTTAACCATCCTAACAGGAAGCCTTTTCTAGTGTCCAGCCTACACCTCCCTTTGTGCAATTGAAGCCCATTGCTTCTTGTCCTATTCTCAGAGGTTAAGGAGAACAATTTTTCTCCCTTCTCCTTGTAACAGCCTGTAATGTTCTTGAAAACGGTTATCATGTCCCCTCTCAGCCTTCTCTTTTCCAGACTAAACAAACCCAGTTTTTAATCTTCCCTCATAGGTCATGTTTTCTAGACCTTTAATCATTTTTGTTGCTCTTCTTTGACTTTCTTCAATTTGTCCACATCTTTCCTGAAATGTGGTGCCCAGAATTGGACACAAGACTCCAGTTGAGGCCTAATCAACGTGGAGTAGATTGGAAGAATGACTTCTCGTGTCTTGTTTACAACTATCCTGATAATATGTCCCAGAATGATGTTCACTTTTTTTGCAACAGTGTTACACTGCTGACTCATGCTCAACTTGTGATCCGCCATGACCCCCCAGATCCCTTTCTGCAGTGCTCCTTCCTAGACGGGTTTGACATGATTTGCTCTTCATAAATCCATGCTGTTACTTATCATCTTATTTTCTTCTACATGTTTGCAAATTGATTGCTTAATTATTTGCTCCATTATCTTTCCGGGTACAGAAGTTAAGCTGATTGGTCTGTAATTCCCTGGGTTGTCCTTATTTTCATTTTATAGATGGGCACTATATTTGCCCTTTTCCGGTCTTCTGGAATCTCTCCCATCTTCTATGACTTTTCAAAGATAATCGCTAATGGCTCAGATATCTCCTCAGTCAGCTCCTTGAGTATTCTAGGACGCATTTCATCAGGCTCTGATGACTTGAAGCCAACTAACTTATCTAAGTAATTTTTATCTTGTTCTTTCCCTATTTTAACCTCTGATCCTACCTCATTTTCACAGGCATTCACTATGTTAGATGTCCAATCGCCACCCACCTTGTTGGTAAAAATTGAAACAAAGACATCTTTAAGCACCTCTGCCATTTCCCCATATTCTGTTACTGTTTTTCTCCCCTCATTGGAACACTGCAAAAGGCTGACCTTACATGGGTGGGAGGTTCCACTCCCTCCACCTCCCTGGGACACTTCCGACCAGGCTTCCTGAAGCTGCAGTCCATATCACATCGGTATCTCTGGGCTCCTTGGCGCTGGTAATTCCCTGAGACTCCGTCTCCAGCTGGTCAGCTGCAGGCAACATGTCTCTGGTCTGTGTCTTGAGATCTCCCCATTCCGCAGGCAAGGGCTGTAATGGCTCCGGGGCTCGAGCCTCGACCAAGCGTCCTTCCTCCTTGGCACTCGGTGCAGACTGAGCTCGGCTGCTCTTCTTTATACCAGCACAGCTTTTGGAGCATGCTTAGCATGGTCTGACAGGCAGGGCTTCCTCTACCCATAGGGTGGGATTAACCCTTTCCTGGCAGTGGGGCTATGCGCACCCCATCACAGGCACGAAATCTGGAAGGGAACCACTGGGACTAACTTCCAGTGGAAGTGGTGGAGTCTCCATCTCGAGATTTGAACATCCAGCCTGGGGTCCATTCTGGAAGATATGCTCCCAACAAAGACAAGTCATTGGGCTCCATAGAGGGGTAGCTGGGTTAGATTCTCTGGCTTGTGATATAGAGGAGGTCAGGCTCGTTGCTGTCATGGTCTCTTCTTGCCTTAAGATCTACAAAAGCACCAGTCAAGGTTTCAGAGCTAGGAAGGTCCCATCAATCATCCACCACCGAACTCTATGGTCCAGGCCTTACAGTGCACTGGTGGGTGAATTAAGATTTCAGCTGGTACCTTGGTGCCGGCCCTTTGATTGCCCAGGTGTGTACTAAGTTGAGGAGGCTCCAGGCCATTTCCCAGTTGACGTTCATGCCATTGACAAGATGCATGGATGAGCTCAGGGAATGCTGGCTGTGAGTCCTTCCTACTCTTGGGAACAGGTTCCCGATGGAGCCCAGGCTGGTGGTGAGTGAAAGAGGCTCCTACTGAGTGGTATCCCATGTGGAATGAGTTGCAAGTGCTCTTTACTCAGTCCCCATGAGATGCCTTCATTCCTCATGGTGCCGCTACTGCCCAGGAACTGGTTCCAGCATGGCTCAACCTGGCATTGACTGGGAAGATGCTGCTGTCTGATGGGTGTGTCTGGCCCCATTGAGTTCTGCACTGGCAGGTCTCAGCCCAGTTCCCTGGCTGGCCAAGGGAGGGGGAGGGCATGCTTGGGGAGAGGCGTGTAGTGCTGCTGGCTGGGATTTGCAAAGGAGCCAAAGGATGTGAAGTTTAATGGAGGTTGGGGGCTGAAATCCCTGAGGCTGCTCTGCGAATTGCAGCCTGTGACAGGGAGTTTCCATCTGCAGCCTGCCCGGTCTCTCTGGCAGGGAACCCTGTGTCTCTGGCCCCGGACAGGAGCTCCTGCCAAGTGCACAGACCGGAGCTCCCTGCTGTGCCCACTCAGCTCCTTGGCTTAACGAAGAGGCCTCTC
The DNA here is from genome assembly GCF_003597395.2 of Chelonoidis abingdonii. NCBI lineage: Eukaryota > Metazoa > Chordata > Testudines > Testudinidae > Chelonoidis > Chelonoidis abingdonii. The sequence goes on along the minus strand of NC_133779.1, from coordinate 62,217,506 downwards.
TAAC
>NC_133779.1:62213918-62215890 GCF_003597395.2 Chelonoidis abingdonii | reverse complement strand
CTGCCCCCCGCTGACCCCGATACCCCCCGACCCCTCACTGACCTCCGCCTCCCCACTGTCCCCTCCCATCGCCAGGTCAGTCTTGTGTGGAGAGTGGGGGGGGTGAGAGAGAGCTGCCCCCCGCGCCCGGGGTCGTACCCGGTTGATGAGCTCGCCCACCATGCCGGTCCAGGAGCCGTTGGCTTCGGGCGCCCCGTACAGCCCGTCCTCCACCAGCCGCAGCTGAAAGCGGAACTTGAGGATCCCGGCGAGTTCGTGCAGCATGTCGACGCAGAACCCCTCGTACTGCTCCCCGCCGCCCCCCGGGGCCTGGGCTCCGGCCCTGCGCATCACGTAGGGGTTCTCCTGCGGGGGCGGGGCGTCAGTGCCGGCTGCGAGCTTCCCCACAAAGTGCCCTGCGGTCCTTTGAGCTTCGCCCCAGTGGTGCCCTGCAGTGCTGCGAGCTTCCCCACAAAGTGCCCTGTGGCGCTGTGAGCTTCCCTGCACAATGCCCTGCGGTGCTGTGAGCTTCCCCCCAGTGGTGCCCTGCGGCGCTGCGAGATTCCCCGCACAGTGCCCTGCGGCGCTGCGAGCTTCCCCCTAGTGGTGCCCTGTGGCGCTGCGAGCTTCCCCCCAGTGGTGCCCTGTGGTGCTGCGAGATTCCCCCCAGCGGTGCCCTGCGGCACTGCGAGATTCCCTGCACAGTGCCCTGAGGCGTGGCAAGCTTCCCCCCAGCGGTGCCCTGCGGCACTGCGAGCTTCCCCCCAGTGGTGCCCTGCGGTGATGCGAGCTTCCCCGCACAGTGCCCTGTGGTGCTGCGAGCTTCCCCCCAGTGGTGCCCTGTGGCGCTGCGAGCTTCCCCACACAGTGCCCCGTGGCGCTGCGAGCTTCCCCAGACAATCCAGAGGCAGCCTCCGCCCCACCCTTGGGCTTCCTACATGCCCCTTCTCTGGGCCAGGCTCACCAGGATGGTGGTGACAATGAGGGTCTTGTTCGCCAGGCTCTCGGAGACGTCCATGGCCAGTGTCGTGGCGTTCATGGCCAGCGTCCTGTTCGAGTACCACACACCGATCTATGGAGAGGGCACAGACTGGGTGGGAACGGGAGCGGGCCATGGGCTGACTGAGGAGCAGGGGGCCCATGGGACTTAGCAGGGTGGGAGTGACAAAGTGAGAATCTTTCATATTTTGGATGACTACTGTGTGTGCCTCAGTTTCCCCATGTGGTGCCTGGTTACTAGAGGTGTGCGGGAGGGTTTCTCTGCACAGACCCAGAGACGGATGTCTGGGGCTAAAGGTCTCTGAGGTCCCAGTGAGGCAGGGCTTTCCCGGGGGTGCCAGGGGTGGGGGTCTGGCCCCATGCCTTGGTGGGTCCCAGAAGACAACGGCCAGGACACTTGGTACCAGGGCCGACCCTCCGCAGGACACTGGGCGGGGTGAGCAGCTGGAGGATGAAGGGCTGGGGGGCTGATAAGGGGATGGCTAGAAGTGGGGTCTCACGGGGGGGTCGGGGCCGCCCCAGCTGGACTGTGCTGTAATTTCCCTTCTCTGGGGTCACTCAGGGCGCCCGGACCCCCAAGAACCTGCCTGGGTCACTGCAGCCTCGGGGGCGGGGTCCCCCCTGTGTCCCCCCCAGGGGGGCTCGCTGCAGGGGGCTCCCGGCCCCAGAGAGAGTGACCTCTAGGGGGCGGTGCAGGGAAGGGGTCCCCCAGGGACGGTCCCAGAGCCGGGCGACAGGCTGCTGAGGGGTGGGGGGCCATGGGGCTGATCCTGGGGCTTTGAGGAGGGCTAGGTTTATTGGGGGAGTGCGTGGGCGGTATATGGAGGGGGCTGTAGGAAGATGGGGGCTGCCAGGGATATAGGGAGGCTGGGGGCATTGGGGAGCCCTGGGCGGAGCTGGGGACATTGGGAGGTGTGGGGGGTCTAGGGAAGGCTGGCAGTTTGGGGGGGCTGGGGAGAGCTGCACGGGCCCTTGGGGACAGGGGGGGGCTGGG
>NC_133779.1:62205914-62211741 GCF_003597395.2 Chelonoidis abingdonii | reverse complement strand
GGGCAGTGGTACCGGCAGGGGCCGGGCAGGCGGGGGCAGTAGCCCGGGGGGGCGGGAAGGTCACCGTTGGAGGCGCGGGAAGCAGGCTGCGCTCGCAGGTCTCCCCGCCAGGACATGTGGAGGCTGGCGGACGACTCGGGTAGAAGCGGTGGCTGTTGTGGTGGGACGGAGAAGCCAGGACCTTGGAGTGAGCGTCACCACGTCGCTCCAGCCGGCAGGCTGGGGGAATCCTGCACTGGGAGGCGCCGCGGGGGCGAGCAGCGGGCTGTGAGTGAGGGGGCGCTCCGGCGGGACGGGGGGACTGCGGGGCGGGAGGGGCCCTAGCCGCATGGGGGGTTGTAGGAGCTGAGGCGGGGCCCCATCAGCGCGGATGGGAGACTTCGGGAACCGAGGGGCGGGCCGGCAGCACAGGAGCCTGCAGGCGGAGGGGTGGCCCAGCAGTTAATGGGCGCGTTGTGGGGTGAGAGCGGGGCCCCAGCAGCGCGGGGGCGGACTGCGGACCGGGGGTCCCTTTCGGCACAAGGCAGGACCAGGCGCCAGGGTTTCTGGTGCCAAGGCGCCAGGCCATGTTCGCACGGCCCGCGCACGGGTCTCGGGGGCTCCGGTGCAGCTGCCGCAGTGGTGCCCGTGGATAGGGTCCCGTGGTCCGGGTCCACGGAGCCGCCTGCCGCCCCCTGCAAATGCCGCCCCTCCCGAATTTCCTGGCGCCCAAGGCGACTGGCCTAAGTCTTCCCAAATGCAGCAGCGCTGGGCCCTGGGCACAGCCGGATATGGTCCCCCGGGTTGCGTCAGACGGGAGCTGGGTACGGGGCCAGACAGGGGGGCTGATGGAGGCGGGCGAGGTGCGGCGCTGGCGCAATGGGGAGAGGCCTGCAGGCAGGAGGGGGGCCCCAGCAGGATAGGGGGGTTCGGGGACGGAGTGACGGGTGGGGCCCAGCAGTTATGGTGACTTTGTGGGTGTGAGGGGGGCCCCAGCAGCGGCAGGGGGGGACTGCGGGAACTGGGGGGGCCTGGCAGCGTAGGGGCTTGCAGGCAGAGGGGGGTGGGCCAGCAGGGCAGGGGCGTTGCGGACGAGGGATTGGGCGGCGCCCTAGCAGCCGGAGAGGTCTGGCAGGGCAAGAGAGGGGGCCCCGGCAGCGCGCGGAACGCCTGCAGGGGGGGAGGCAGCGCAGATGGGGGAGGCGATTGTGGGGTGACGGTGAGGCCCCCAGCAGCGCCAGGGAGGTGTGCGGGGCAGGAAGGTGGGGGGCCGGCTGGCACAGGGGGGTTGCGGAGGCAGAGTTGCGGGGACCCGGCGGTGCGGAGGCCTGCAAGCTGGGGGCCAGCGGCATGGGGGATGGTCTGTGGAATGAGGTGGGGCCCAGCAAAGCACACAGGGGGGTTGCAGGGCAGGACGGTGGGGCCCGGCGGCACGGGCTGCAAGGGGGGGGCCAGGCGGCAATGGCGGGGAGGGTTGATGGTGTGACGGTGGCGGCCCCAGCAGCGCACAGGTGCGGGGTTGCGGGGCAGGATGGTGGGGGCCGCGCACAGGGAGGCGGTTGGGGGCAGGAGTTGGGGGCCAGCGGCGCACAGGCCAGCAGCTGACAGGTGTCCCCGGGTGCAGCAGACAGGGGCTGAGGTCGGGGCGGGCTGGTACGGGGCAGCTATGATGAGCCGGGGGTCACGGCCCTGGGAGCCAGCCCAGCCCCCCTGCAGAGGGGCCCCCAGGCTGCGCCCCCCGCTCACCAGGGTGGTCAGGATGTATATTGATAGGAGGCCGAGGTGCATGCCCAGCTCCGAGGCCTGCCAAAAGACATCGGAGAGTTAGAGCTGCGCTGTGAACTATCCCCCAGCAGTGCCCCCGCAGACCCCTGGCGCTGCGAGCTTCCCCAGCAGTGCCCCAAGCTGGGCCTGGCGCTATGAGCTTATCCCCAGAAGTGCACCCCACCAGGACCATGGGCTGCCGAGCCTTCCCCAGCCAGTGCCCCCCAGGCAGGCCCTGGGGTGCGAGGCTTTCTCCCACGCATAGTAACCCCCAGCCAGGCCTGGCACTGTGAGCTTCCCCCTAGCAGTGCCCCCAGCCGGGCCCTGGCGACTTGTGAGCTTTCCCCAGAAGTGCCCCCAAGGCCATGGGCTGCAGCTTCCCCGCAGTGCCCCCAGCCGGGCCCTGGCACTGTGAGCTTCCCCCAGCAGTGCCCCCAGCCGGGCCCTGGCGCTGTGAGCTTTCCCCAGAAGTGCCCCCACCCAGGACCATGGGGCTGCGAGCTTCTCCCAGCAGTGCCCCCAGCCGGGCCCTGGCACTGTGAGCTTCCCCGAGCAGTGCCCCCAGCTGGGCCCTGGCGCTGTGAGCTTCCCCCAGCAGTGCCCCCAGCCGGGCCCTGGCACTGTGAGCTTCCCCCAGAAGTGCCCCCACCCAGGACCCTGGGGCTGCGAGCTTCCCCCAGCAGTGCCCAGGCCAGCACCTTCTTGAGGACGAGGTAGGAGAGGGAGGCGTTGGCGTCGACGATGATGGTCGAGATCTTGTCGTCCCGAATCTCCTTGAGCAGCGGCGTCGGGTCGTGGGCGTCGTCCAGCATCCGGATCGACAGCGTCTCCTTGGAGATGAGGAACTGGCGCACGAGCTCCTCCAATCGCAGCAGACCTGGAGGGGGCGGGGGAGCAGGGTCATCCCTGGCTGCGCAGCACCCCCCTCTGGCCCCCCCATCCCCTGGTGCCACCTGCTGACCGCTCGGACCCCTGCCCCACTGCACCCCTGCCAACGCCTTCCACTCCCTGCCTCACAGCGCCCCCTGCTGACCCCTCAGACCCCTGCCCCATGGCGCCCCCCTGGGACCCCTGCCCCACCTCCTGCAGCATGGTGCCCACCTCTGGGCCCCCATCCCCCCCACCCCACAGTGCCCCCTGCTGACCCCTCGGACCCCTGCCCCACAGCACCCCTGCCAACGCCTTCCACTTCCTGCCCTACGGTGCCCCCTGCTGATCCCCACCCCACCACCTGCAGCAGAACACTCCCCTCTGACCCCCCTGTCTCCCCCCGTCCCCTGGTGCCCCCTGCTGACTGCTCGGACCCCTGCCCCACGGCACCCCTGCCAACCTCTTCCACTCCCTGCCCCACGGCGCCCCCTGCTGATCCCCGCCCCACTGCCTGCAGCACGGCACGCCCCTCTGACCCCCCGTCTCCCCCCGCCGCCCCCTCACACTCGGCCTTGGCGCAGAGCAGGCTGGCCGAGGGCGAGTTGAAGGCCTGCAGGATCCGGGCCAGGGCCAGGCTCAGGTCCTCGTTGCTGGGGTAGAGGCTGACGGAGGCAAAGCGAAGATACTGCAGCCGGGGGGTCTCCTCGGGGCCCACCTTCACGTGGGGGATCTGGGGGGAGCGAGAGGGTTAGGACCCCGGCGGGGGTGGGGGGGATGCACTGGGGATGTGGGGTGCACGGGGAGGGCACGGCAGGATTCAGGGGGTCCTGCCCCCCATTTACCTCCTTCTCCCCACAGATGTGGCTGACGGTGGCGGCCGAGGCTGGACTCGAAGCTGGGCCCAGAACCGACACCACCCCTTTGGGCAGGATCTGGCACACTGCGGGGAGAGAGCGTGTGTGGGGCACGGCAGGCAGCCAGGCCCTCGCACGCCCCCTTCGCACGCACACCTCTCCCCAGTCATACTCACCCCCACACATGCATGCTCAACACTGCACACCTACCCTTGCACATGCGTGACTCTCCCTCCACAAACGTATCTTCACATGCCCACGCTTGCTTGCACACACACTTACATAAACCCTTGCACACTCACCATTGCATGCCCACCCTCACACACGCCCACTCCTCCCTCCACAAGCATACATGTCCTGCACAATTACCTTTGGACACCCACCCTGACACAAACATCCTCCTCTTGCCACAAACATGCATGCCCTGTCCATTCACACTCACATGCTTGTCTGTCCACGAATGCACATTCATCCTTCCCCACACTCCCATCTTTGCACAGCCACCTTGCACACTTTCCCTTCCACAAATACACACCCTCATCTTTACACATGCCCACTCACCCTCACTCTCCTGCTGTGACACAGTGGGAATGTCCGCAATGTTTCTCTGAATACTGTGCATGCCTCAGTTTCCCCTGTATGTTAGGTACCTGGCTGGGGGGCTCAGAGGGTGTGATTAGTGCAGTGACCCCTGGAGGGCAGGTGTGACGACCGGCCCAAGCTCAGAACCTGCTCACTGACAGCTGGAGCTTGGCCTTGCAGGGCTGGCCGGGGGTCCTGGTGCAGCCCAGGGGACCTGCTGGCCCAGCAAAGGGACAAAGGCCAAGGGGGCTACAGGGGGTGGGAGGCTGGGCTGGGGGAACTGGTCAGTCTCCTGGCTTGGGACTGGGGGGTCGCTGGGTCTCCCCCAGACGGACTTTGCTGCGGGTCCCTGGTCCCTGTGCTCACAAGCTCTGTTCTGCGCTGGGTCCCCCATGACTAATAACCCATCGGGGTCACTCACTGGCTGGGAGTCGCTGGGGAGGGGAGGGCCCTTTGGGGGCGTGTGAGGCTCCCCAGGGGCCCCATCCAGGGAGACTCGCTGCGGGGGGGCCCGGGGTGAGCAGGGGGCTGAACGCTCTGAGGTCGGACCCAGGAGGCCCCGAAGCCGAGCAGGCTCCTGGCCCTGGTGACAGGTGCCCTGCAGGAGACGCTGCCCCAGAGTCCTGCCTGGCTTCACCCGGAGCCGTGAGAGCCCCCAGCCTGGAGCCCTGGGACACCCCCAACCCCGTGCCGTGCCCAGGACCCCGAGACATCTGCACTCTGACCCTTCCACCCCCCCTACGCACACAAACGTGCACACTCCCCATTGCCTCAGTCTCCTGAACGCTCCAGCACACGCTCACACCCATTCTCCTCCTTGCACACTTGTGCCCGGCATATGCCCATGTCCCTGACTTCACACAGATCATCCCCACCCAGTGAGGGCTGGGCCCACATGTGCACACGCACCTTGCACACCCATCCATGACTGGCCTCGGGGATCTCATGCTCTCAACCCTGTTGGGTCACGGACTCACCCTCGCCTACTCACACTCCCCGCACCACGATGCTCTTGCAGAGGTGCTTTTGGACTAACCACCCTCATGCACACTCCCCCTTGCACACTCCCCTCACATGTTTACACACTCACATGGGATCACCCCCTCACACACTGAACACTGGCACATACAATGGTGTTGGCAAACTAGTTCTGGCTATCCCTTGTACACTCACCCCTCGCACACGTACTGGTGTCAGTGGTCTCAGGCATGGCCCCTCACACACGTACTGGTGTCAGTGGTCTCACGCATGGCCCCTTGCACATGCACTGGTGTCAGTGGTCTCACGCACGACCCTCGCACATGTACTGGTGTCAGTGGTCTCACACACGGCCCCTTGCACACGTATTGGTGTCAGTGGTCTCACGCATGACCCCTCGCACATGTATTGGTGTCAGTGGTCTCACGCACGGCCCGTCACACACATATTGGTGTCAGTGGTCTCATGCACAGCCCCTCACACATGTACTGGTGTCAGTGGTCTCACGCACGCCCCCTTCCACACGTATTGGTGTCAGTGGTCTCACACATGGCCCCTCGCACACGTACTGGTGTCAGTGATATCACGCACGGCCCCTTGCACACATCTCATGCATGGCCCCTTGCACACATATTGGTGTCAGTGGTCTCACACATGGCCCCTCACACATGTACTGGTGTCAGTGGTCTCAGGCACTGCCCCTCGCACACGTACTGGTGTCAGTGGTCTCACGCACGGCCCCTCCCACACGTACTGGTGTCAGTGGTCTCACGCACGGCCCCTCCCACACGTACTGGTGT
>NC_133779.1:62194214-62205814 GCF_003597395.2 Chelonoidis abingdonii | reverse complement strand
TGTACCTCCGTCCCAGTCAGAGATTCGAAACTACGTAATCGTGTGTTCGAGAAGGGCACCTCCTATAGTACCCTTAGGACAGTGCGTAAGCCCGCTGCCCATGTCATTGCAGTTACAATGCAAAGGATCTAAATAGTCGCGCGATTGGTTCTATGGACGTGTGAAATCAGATACGGCAACTGCAGTCAATGAAATCAAAAACCGCCAGAGAAAACATGGTGCTGAAGTATCACTGCTTGCTTCTGGAGAAATTGTTTGAGGCTATTTAAAAACCAGTCACCAACAGCAAGCAACTTCACAGTCTACCAATGAGAGACTTGGATCTTAACCCTTTATACTGTGGACAATTTATTAGTTAAAGATGCAGGTGAATAATGTAGAGACTAAGTGAATGCATGGAACGAAATGTGATGACTTTTTTAAGTACAATAATTCATAATCTGCCATCTCTGATGACTCTGGGCCTTGTCCATGAACTGGGCAGAGCTGACACTCTGGTGCTCCCTCCGACTATTTACCTTTCAGGGAGGCTCCCACCCTACTATGTGAGCGTCGTTACCGACACTCCTCAGAGTCGCCTCGTCGTCCTAACGTTGGTTCCGTACGAAATCGTATATCAACGCGTACCAACACTGCAGTTACGCGTTCTCTCCACAGGCCATCGAGCCCCATCTCATCGCCACATCATTCATCCCTCTGCATGCTTGAGGCCCCTCCATGTGCACACATCTATTGCCGTCGGTCAGTTAGGGCTCTCGTACAGTAATGGCCTCTCCACATGTACTGGAATCCTCCTGTCCGTCGCGTAAGTATGGCTCAGAGGCAGGGTTTGCTGGCTCGATGCTAGTAGCGCACTGTGCCAGCCGCCTGCACACTATTACTCGGGGAGTGGATGTTTAGTGTCCAGTCCGGTTTTCCTACCATAGTTCGCGCTTGCGATTTACGGGGCCGCTGCCCCAATCTCGTACACTGGAAAGGACTTGTCAGTGGTTTTCTCCACGCACGGGCCCACCTCCCACAACGTACTTGGGTCAGTGGTCTCAATCACGGCCCCTCACACACCGTATTACGGTTAATGCCGTGTTCGAGGCGAGTCTGTCGATCTGTCCTAATAGTCTCCACGCCGCCCCCTCGCACACTCTGACAGATTTTAGACACTATTCTTCCGTCCCCGGTTACCCACTGAGAACGTCGGTGGCTTATGTGTACATTATTCAGGGGACATTAACAGTGGTACTGATTCAGTCAGTAGTTCATATGGGGTCTCACGCACGCCCTCGCCCACACGTATCCTTGGGGAGCTTTCGCCCCTCTGATTGCAGGGGATATTCATGAAATCTCGCGGCACGCGAGGCGCAACCTCTCGACACCGACCACGATTAACTCATTTCTGAATCGCAGGGACCACTTCACACCACATACTGGTGTCATGGTCTCACGCATGGTCCCTCGCGCAGTACTCGGTTCAGTGGTTCTCACCGCACGGCCCCTCACACACGTACTGGGTCAGTATGCTCACCAGCCACAGGCCTCCGGTCGCCATCGTTACTTGGAGTGTACTTTAGTGGTCCTCCGCACGCCCCCTATGCACACACGACTGGAAGCGTGGTCTCAGACCATGGCCCCTTGCAACCGATTCGGCTGTCAGTTGGTCTCCGCACGGCCCCCTCCCACACGTATTAGGTGCGTGTCATATCTCACGCATGGGCCCTCCCACACGTATTTTTGTGCTGTTAGACTGATAGGATAGAAGTATTAAGTCCGTTCACCTTTCTTGTCAGTGATCTCACCATGGCCCTCGCACACGTACTGGTTGCGGTGATATACACGCAGAATGCTTGTATCCTCTGCCTGTCCCCAATCCACACTACTTGATTTCTTCAGTTGTGGTCTCACGCACGGCCTATCACACAGTACGTGGGGTACCTCCATTTGAGTTGGTGTCAGTGTCTCACGACGGCCCGTCTTCTGCCAGCCACGCCTACAACTGGGTATTCTCAGTGGATCACGCTTGACGCAGCGCGATACCTTCTCGCGATACACGTTCTGAGGATGACTCAGTGGTCTTTCACAGATCCTGGCTGTCGCGCTGGCAGTGTTCCGAAGGATTTCGAGCCTTCCACACAGGGCCTTGTAAGCCCCAGGCACTCGCTGCATGCTGGTTGATCTTTGCTCCCGGGCCAGGGCAAGGCGCACAGCGGCTCCACCGCGCCCACACTCGTGCCACATACCAAGGATCTGTATCATCCAGTGATTGCGCAGCTGGGGTGCACTCACTATATGGGATAGCCGGGGGCATGGTGGATGGCACGGTCTCAGAGACCACCCACCCACAACCCTGCCCCCACCACTGAGCTGCAGCAGCGAAGCCCCTTCCTCAAGCCAAGGCAAGCCTCATGCGCAAAAATAAGGCCCCCACTCATCCACGGCCCTCACTTTCCGACCAGCAGCCCCTATCACCCAAAAGCCTTGGGCTTCGCCCCCCCACTCCCGCGATGCCCAACATGCCACTTCCCAACCCGCAGCCCTCAGCCCACCCCCTGGCTTCGCGACGCCCGTTACCTCCCAGCTGCCCCTTCACTCCCCAACCCGCATGGCCCCCCCCCCAGTCCCCAAAGGCTCCCGCCAGTGTGCTTGCTGCCCGGGCCCCTCACTATTCTTGAACCGACCGCGTGCAAGAACCCCCTGCCCCCCAAACCTCTCGGTATCTTCTAAATCACTCAGGTCTGCCGGTGCCCCTCACTCCTGAAACTCGCAGCCCCTGCCCCAGCCCCAGGCTCCCCCAGGATCAGTGCTCTCGTACGCCTCGTCCAATTATCCGCACCCGCAGCCCTGCCCCCGTGCTCCAGGTCCGCCTGGCTGCCTCACCCATTGCAGCGAGTGGATACTCAGACGACAGCACCTGCAGCAGGCCGGGACCCGACCGCTGGCACGATCAGCAGCAGGCCAGCGCATGTCGCGGAGCGACGTCGGGGCATCATTTCCTACCCTGCCATCTATGAGGGAACGTCGCCGCAAGTATGTCTGCAGCAGGCCGGTAGCCGGCTGCCACCTGCGGGGGGAGGGGACGGAGAGCCCAGGGGGAGGTCGGAGCACTTACATATCCCAGGCAGAAACATATCTGTCTGCGCCAGGTGTTACGGCTATTGAACCTTGTGATGATCAACTGGTCTCGTCAAGAGAAGCATCCCCCGTAGAGGCCCTCTCCACAGCGCGAGAGACCCCGGTGGCAGTCCAGTCATTCACAAAACCATGAACTTACTCTATTCGTTTGGTTAAGAGTCCCCCTCTTCACTATCTCTCCCCAACTGTAAGTAAACAGAGGCGGACAATTTGGTACCCTTTTTAACTATCAAATATGACCCCCCACCCGCACTCGCCTCTCGAAGTGACCCCCCCACATCCCCTTCTAACTGACCCCACCCCACAGGTCCAGTGACCCCACAGCCCCTCTACTGGACCCCACCACAGTCCCCCCAGTACTCCCCAGCCACCAGTTACGCACCTGCTCCCACACATTTGCAGACCACTCTTACTGACCCCACCCACAGTGCCCCTAGTGGCCCCCCACAGCGCCCCCCACTGACCCGCCCCCACAGCATTAACCCCCCAATGACCCCACCCACAATGCCCCCTCGCGTGGACCCCCCATAGCGCCCCAGTGACTCTCTCACAGCCCCCTCTACTGACTTCACCAATCCTTCAGAAGTGCCCCTAGTGGCCCTTCCACAAGCCACCACCCACTGACTTCCAGCCCCACAGCCGTGCCCAGTACCCCCCACATTCTCCCCTCTACGTCCCACCTACAGCGAAGTCCCTCATGACACTCCCTCAGTGCCCCCACTAACCCCATCACAGCACCTTAGTGGCCCACAGCCCCTCTAACCTGACCCCCCACAGTGCCCCCAGTACCCCCCAGCACCTCTGTTACTAGCCCATCCACAGACCTCCCATGACCCCCCTCCGACAGTGCCCGCCACTGACTCCCAGCTCCCACAGCACCCCCCAATGACCCCCACAGTACCCCTTAGTGACCCTGCCCACCAGCACCCTCTATAACCCCCACAGTGCCCCTGACCTGCCCACAGTGCCCCTCGGACCCCCCAGTGCCCTCGTACCCCCCACGTCCTCACTGAACCCCCACCCCACAATGCGCCTTTGACCCCCCACGAGCCGCCCAGGCACCTCCACAGCCCCCTCTATGACCCTGCCCACATGCCCCTTGTGGACCCCCACTGACCCCTCCCAGGTGGTTGCCCCAGTACCCTCACAGCCCCCTCTACTGACCCCACCCACAGCCCCCCCGTGACCTCCACAGCACCCCAGTGACCCCCCACAGCCCCCTTTACTGCACTCCATCCACAGCGCTGCCGTGACCCCCACAGCCGCCTTCCACGACTGCCCACAGTCACCTATTGACCTCCCACAGCGCCCCTGTGACCCCCCCAACCAGCCCCCTCTACTAGACCCCACCCACAGCCCCCCCAGGTGACCCTCCACAGCACCCCAGTTGACCCCCCCACAGCCCCTTTACTTGACTGCCATTCCTACAGTGCCCCATGGACCCCCACAGTGCCCCCACTGACCCCTCCACAATGCCCCTCATTGAGCCCCCACAGCCCCCTCTACTGACCCCATGCACAGTGCCCCCGTGACCCCCCACAGCGTCCGAGTGACCCCTCACGCACCACCTACTGACCCATCCACCAGCACCCCCAGTTACCCCCACTGCCCCTTTACGTACCCACCCACAGCCCCCCTAGTGACCCCTGCCCCAGGTGCCCTGAGTGACCTCACCCCTACGTGACCCCCCACAAAGATGCCGCCTACTGACGCCCCCGCCCCACAGGCACCCCTCTAGCTGACCTTTGCCCGCAGCGCCCCCTGTGACCCAATCCACACACCCCTAGAAGCCCCCAGCCTCCTCTACGACTCCGCTCCAGCACCCCAGTGACCCCCCACACAACCCCCTGAGTGACCCCCACATCCCCCTGTATGCCCCGTCCACAGTGTCCCTAGTAACGCCCTGCCCCTTGACACTGCCCACAACCCCTCCAGTGACCCTCCCGCCCCACAGAGCCTTTAGTGCTCCTTCTCTGAATACTGTGGGGGGCCTCAGTTTCTGGCCCGACCCTCTGCTGCTGGCAACTAATGGCCAGCCCCGTCCCCCTTGCCAGGGATGCAGAGGTGGGAGAACAAAGAGTCAGGTGACCTCCTGGCCCGCGGGAAAGGTGACTGAGCAGAGAAGGAGGGGCTGGGGGGGGGTTGTCTGGAGCTTGCTGGGCGACAGGAGTGACAGTTGCCAGACCTAGGGTCTGGCTCACTGCCCCCAGAATGGATCCCGGCCGAGGGGTCATTTGGTTCGCTGTATCTACAGCTCTGTTTTAGACCCTGTTCCTGTCATCGAAGTAAACCTCTGTTGCTTGCTGGTGGCTAAGAGTCACGTCTGACTGCCAATGGGGGTGCAGGAACTCCCTGTGGCCCCCCAGGACCCCGACGGGGCGAACTCGCTGTGGAAGCCGCACGGCAGGCGCAAGGGATGACTGAATGCACTCCAAGGACAGGACCAGCGAGGAGAAGCCGTGGGTCTTGCCCCTGGCAGGACGGCGTCTCGGGGGGGGGGCGAGGGGAGAGGGCTCCCCAAGTTCCTGCCTGGCTTTTGTGGGGAGCAGTTCCAGAGTCGCCCAAGGGGACTCCGGTGACAACCCCGGACATCTCTGCCCCACAAACTTGCTCTACGCCCCGCCCCACAACACCCCCTAGCGACCCTCTGCCCCACAGTGCCCTCTACTGACCGCACCCCACTGAGTCCCCCAACCCAGCGGTGCTCCCTAGTTCGACCTCCCCACAGCCCCCTCTACTGACTCCACGCCCACAGCATGCCCAGTCTAACCCCTGCGCCCCACGCGATCCCTAGTGACCCTGCCCACAGCACCCCCTACTCACTCCTGGCCCCACAGCGCCCCCTACTGAGCCTCCGTGCCCCACCACGCTCCTGGCCAAGTGACTCCAGGTGGCAGTTTGGGGGAGAGGGCTCCGCAGGCAGTCTGCACCGCTCCCCCCACTCCCGAGCTACGCTCCCAGGTTGTGCCAGTCGAGCACTCGCCGCAGCAGTCCTCACCTTGAGCAGCAACGTGGCTTCCCACGGCCGGGTGGGCACTGCTGGGGGAGAAGCTCCAGCACCGCGCGCCAGGGAGGCAGGCATCTCAGTGCCAGAGGGGACTGGGATATGTTAGCGAGGTGATGGGACTGTCCACGTCTGGTTCCGGGACGGGGAGGGTGAGGGACTTGCTCTCATTTGGGTTCCCGAGGATCTGGGGAGCCGTGGAGTGTCTCCAGATGTTGGGGTTGCCGGGGATATCTGGGGGACAGGCAAATGTCCAGTGCTGGGTTCCGGCGTGTGAATTAGGGTGTGAGGGACGTGTTGCTCAGTGTTGAGGTTTCCGGGGGATCTGGGGGGACAGCGAGCAGTGGTCCAGTGCCTGGGTTCCCCTGGGGATCGGGAGGGGTGAGGAATGTCGTCTAGTGTGGTGGTTCCACGGGGAGATCTGTTGGGAGGGACAGGGCAGTGTCCAAGTGCTGAGGTTCCCGGGGGATCGGGGGGGACAGGGGGCCAACTGTTTTTTTCCAGTCTGAGTTCCGGGGGGGATCTGGGGACTGAGCCATTCCAGTGCTGGTTCCCCGGGGGATCGGGAGGTGGGATTGTGTTTCAGGTGGTTGGGGTTCCCGGGCGAGGATGTGGGGGACAGGGCACTGCCGGTGCTGGTTCCGCGGGGATCGCGGGGGGGCGGGTGGGAGTTATGCTCTCAAGTGTTGGGTTCCCCAGGGACTGGGGGACAGGGCAGTGTCCAGTTGCCGTGGGTGTTCCCGGGGATGCTGGTGGAGTTGGGGCGATGAGATGGGGCCAATCACCATCCGTTCCTGGGTCCAGGAACAGAGGGGTGGGGGAATGGGGGAAGCCAAGGTCAGGTACAGACGTGACCTGATAGCCCAACCAGCTGCGTATGGGGGAGGGGAGGGAGAAGGGGCGGGTCTCAGATAGGCGTGCCTGGAGACACGCGACCGCTTTCGCTTCACCTAGGCGTGTCGTTTGCCCGAGCCAACAGCTACCCGCCTGCCACAAAAGGGTTAGCCTACATCTGAGCAGGGAGAGGCGGAGGCTCCAGCAGCGACGGTGGTGCTTCCCCCAGCAGTGCCCCGGAGCCAGCCCTGGTGCTGTGAGCTTCTACCCCAGCAGTGCCCGAGCCAGCGCCCTGGTGCTGTGAGGTGTTACCCCACAGTGCCACGCCAGCCCCTAGGTGCCTGGTGAGCTTCCCCAACAAGCCAGTCCCTAGCCAGGCCCCTGGTGCTGTGAGCTTACACCAGCAGTTGCCTCCCGAGCCGAGGCCCGTCTGAGTGCTGTGAGGCTTGCCCCACGGCAGTGCCCCAGCCAGGCCCCTGTGCTGTCGAGCTTCACCCACAGCAGTGCCCTGAGCCAGGCCTCCTGGTGCTGTGAGCTTCACCCCAGCAGTGTCCCTGAGCCAGGCCCCTGGTGCTGTGAGCTTCACCCCAGCAGTGCCCTCAGCAGTTAACTCTGCCCCTTGAACCCTCAGCACTGAGACATGGCCCCTGCTATAAGGCAGCCCCAAGGAACTGCCACTGTGGAGAGACAGCCCCTGTCCCCCCACACACACACTGCATCCCAGCCTCCCCCCCCGAAAATCCAGCACCCAGACAAGGCCACCCAGAGGATTCCGGGGGCCTGGGGCCGTCGGCGGCAGGCGGCTCTGGTGGACCTCCCGCAGGCGTGCCTGCAGGAGGTCCACCGGAGCTGCGGGACTGGCAAGCGGCAGGGTGCCCCCCACGCGGCAAAATGTCTAGAGCCGGCCCTGTTTGGTGGTGGTGGGGCCCTTCCGTTCTGGGACCCACCGCCGAAGTGCCCTGAAGACCTGCGGTGGGGGCCCCCCACCGCCGAATTACCGCCGAAGAGCAGGCTGCACTTTGGCAGCGGGTCCCGCTTCGGCAGTAATTCGCTGGCCCTGGAGCGGAAGGACCCCCCCGCCGGTGATGACCAGGAGCGGAAGAAGCTCCAGGGCCCAGCCCCACAAGAGTTTTCCAGGCCCCCCGGAGCGAGTGAAGGACCCAGCTCCAGGGGCCCCGAAAAACTCTCGTGGGGGCCCCTGCGGAGCCCGGGGCCTGGGGCAAATTGCCTCTCTTGCCCCCCCCGGGCGGCCCTGCACCCAGACCCGGTCATGCCTTTCCCCCACATAGGCCAGCTCCTGGGTTGGCAGGAGTCCCAGGCTTCAGCCCGGCCTGGCCAGCGACTCAGCGCCCAGTTCTCCTGCCCAGGCCGTGCCAGGGAGCTGGGGGGGGCACCTCTGTGCCCCCTGCAGCTGCGGGTGAGCGGCCTCGAACTCAGGGCTCGGAGGCGGGGGGCTGCCAGGGGCCCGGGGCGATGAATGGGTAGAGGGGCCCCCTGGGAGGAGGGCTGCAGAGGGGTGGGACCCACAGAGTTTGAGCGCTGGGAGCTGCTGAGAGGGGGGAGGCCCTAGGAGAGAGGGGGGCTGTGGGATGGGGGCATATGGGGGACCCAGGGTGGTTGGTCCCATAGCGGGGCAGGGTGAGCACACAGACACCTCCTCCCCCCCATGACTCCCCCAGTCCCAGGGGGAAGTGGGCTTGGGCCTGTGGCCGAGGGGGGCCGGCTGGAGCCTGGGGGGAGGGAATGCCGCTGAGACCCGGCAAACTCGATTCACACATGGACCCACTGAGCAGCTACAGCGTCCCAGAGCTCACCCTCCCCCCAACGGGGACAGGCCCCTGCCCCATTGCCTGCCCCCCTGAGCCAGCCAGTCCCTCCCCCCGGGCCGGATCGGGGCCGGGGCCCCCAGCTGGGAAAGGTCCCATGTCCCCCCACCTGCTTCGTGTGCTCAGCCCTGGGTTTGGGGCTAACGGGGGGGCACCGGGGGTCCCCCCCAGCGGAAGGGGGCGATGGAGACAGGCCGGGGGAGGGGTCAGGCCGAGCTGGAGGCGCCGAGGACGGAGCAGAGAGAAAAGCGGGGGCCGGGGCCCAGCGAAGGCGGGGGGGGGGGGCAGGACGAGCTGCATTGGGGGGGCGGAGACTGGCCGGGGAGGAGGGGACCCTGAGAGGTAACGGTGAGAACTCGGGAGGGGGAGGGCTGGGACCTCTGCCCGGGAAGCAGGACAAGGGCGGGGAGGAGACGCTGGGGGGTGAGCGGGTTTCAGGGCTCGCTGCGGGCATGGGGGAGCAGGACCAGGGCTCTGACCCCCCAAGGGCTGTTGGGGCTCTGGGCTCCAGTGGACCCAGTTGGGAGGCATCATGCCTGTGCTGCAAGACCCGTCTGGCCTGCTTGTTTCCTGTGGTACTGACTAACCTTTCTGCTTTTCCTGGTGGCTAGAGTCTTGGGAATCCTGAGGGGCGGGCTCCTGACTCCCCCAATCCCTGCCACCCCTCCTGGACCCCTCCGTTGAGGGCCCCCGTTGCCAGGCCCTGGCGTTGCTGGGGGCTCTTTGTGCGTGCCCCCACATGAGAGCTCCCAGGTTGCTCACCCCTGACCATCCCCCCCGTCTGTCAGGCAGGAGCCCCCAACCCAGGATCCTGGAGCCCCAGGTCGGAGCTGACCCGGCCTCAGGCACTGTCCCCCCCAGGTCTTTCCATCTGCCCCCCTCCCTCCCCATCGACTTCCAGCAGGGGACTGCGTCCCCTCACTTGTCCCCCACTGACATGACAATTACCTGGGTACTCCCCTCCAGGGCTGCTCCCGTGCCAAGGGGTCCCTGTATAACCGCCCCTGCCGCTCCGAGTGGCTGCACCTTCACATTTTGCCCTCCACTTCTTGTGCCATTTGCCAAAGAGTGTGGGTGCAGCTAGTAGACCTGGGAGAAAGGCGGCAGGCGGACGATCCCCATGACAGCTCTTAGACTGTGCCCTGGGGGGAATGGCCGACCCCAGAGAGAACCCCGGACCTGGTCCAGCCTCCCTCCCTCATCCACCAGCTCACTTCCCTCCCAGAGCTGGGGAGAGACCAGGGTCCTGGCTCCGTCCCCCCCCCCCAACCCACCAGCCCCATTCTCCCGGGGAGACCCGGAGTCCTGCCCAGGGCCCCCCCCCCAGCTCTAACCCCATGTCCCTGTCCCTCTCAGTGTCTACTGAGCACGACGTCACCACCCCGCAAGGGAGCTGCACCCCAAGGCCCTCGGCCCACATCCTGATGCTGGTCTTGGATCTCATGTATTGCCGCTCCCCAGCAGTGTCCAGCGAGGCCCTGGTGCTGCGAGCTTCCCACAGCAGGTGTCCAGCCGGGCCCAGGCGCTGCGAGCTCCCACAGCAGTGCC
Source organism: Chelonoidis abingdonii (assembly GCF_003597395.2). Lineage (NCBI taxonomy): Eukaryota > Metazoa > Chordata > Testudines > Testudinidae > Chelonoidis > Chelonoidis abingdonii. Next base: position 62,195,479 of record NC_133779.1, on the reverse strand, counting down.
CTGGATGCTGAAGCTTCCCACGAGCAGTCCCCGCCGGACCTAGCCCTGCAGTTCCCCCCAGGCGTGCACCCTGTGGGGAACTGGCACTGCGAGCTTCCTACAGCGAGCTCTGGTTGCTGTGAGCTGTCCCCAGCGTGCGGCCGGGACCCCAGGGTGCTGCGAGCTTCGCCAGCAAGTGCCCAGCCGGGCCCCTGGTGCTGCAGCTTCCCCCCAGCCAGTTGCCAGCCGGGGCCCAGGCGCTGCGAGCTTCCAGCAGTGCCCAGCCGGGGTCCCCTGTGCTGCGCGCTTCCCCTAGCGTGCCCAGCCAGGGCCCAGGCGCTGCGAGCTCCCCAGCGTGCCCCTATTTCCCTTGTTCCTGCCTCGCCTGATGGGAGCTGTGGTGTTGAAGCCATTTCCGCCCCCGCCCCCGTCAGTTCTTCCAGCGGCTCCCAGAGACCCCCGCCCCCGCCGGGGCCGGGTCGCATGCCGGGCTGATCAGGATTTAGCTCGCGCCCGCGAGCGCGGCAGGATCTAAATGAGGAAACCCCCCGGACCCCCGCAGCCAGCCGCCCCTTTTAGAGCCCTCTGAGCCCCCCCAGACCAGCCGCCCCCCGAGCCGGCGCGCTCCCAGCAGCCCCCGGCCGCCCCGACCCATGCAAAGGGGGGTGGTCTCTCCACCCCCCTCCTCCACCAGGCCGTAGAACCCCGCCCCTGACGGGGTCCGGCCCGCCCCGATCCCCCCTTTTCTTCATCCCGGCCCCTCCCTTTCTCCGCCCCCATCTCCGCTCTACCCTTCATTCCCCCCCCACCGTCGCCGCGACTGCGCAGGCCTCGGCTGACTTGGGGCTCCTGAAGCGCCCCCCCGCTCCCCCGCATCCTGCTGCTCGCGCCCCGGCGGAAAAATCGGGATTTTGAACCTCGCCCCGGAGATCAGGCCGGAGGGCTGCGATCGGGGGGGCGGTCGGCCCCCCCGTAGGGGCGAGCGTGGGCTGCGGTTCGAGGGAGATTCGGGGCGGCCCCCCCGTGCAGACAGACGGACATGGGGCGTTTTTCTCTTCTACCGGGCAGTTCTCACCCCTGCAACTGAGGGGGCGCTTGACGCCTGGGCCCCTCACTGCGCCCCCGCCGGTTCGCCCTGCCCGGGATTGCGGACTTGGGGGGACCCGAGCGGCAGGGGCGGCCCCCCCCGAGCCGGGTGGCGCAGGCAGCCAGAGCGCGGGGCCCCCCCGCGCCGATACGGATTCCGTAAGTCTCGCTACTTTCCTGCCGGTTGGGATCTCTCTCTT
>NC_133779.1:62185573-62193787 GCF_003597395.2 Chelonoidis abingdonii | reverse complement strand
TCCCAGGCCAACCCCCCGCCCCCAGCACTCACAGCCCCCAGTAAGAACAGGCCCAGTTCCTCACAAGGGGGTCTCCCCTCTGGGCTTGTCCTGGGGTGGGCCCCGCCCTCCCTGTGCCCCCCAAGCCCAGAGCTGGGCCCGAACTCCCCACACCCCCTATGCCCGGGGCTGGGCCCCCCGCTCCCCCGCTCCCCGTGCCCCCCATGCCCGAAGCTGGGCCCCGCGCTCCCCGCCAGCTGGTGATACGCTGGGGCGGGACCGGAGCAGAGCCCCATAGACCATTCGAGGGTTCAGATCCCTGCCCCAGGGCTGCCAGGAGCTCCCGCCTCTCAGCGGGGCCAGGGAGGATCGGGGGGACTCCGGCAGCGAAAGGCCTGACATGTCCCTGGCCAGGAGAGGGAGCGGAACCCAGTTGGACGGGGCACTGGGGGGACAACGGCCCTTTGGAGCCGTAGGTCCCCCCCCCTGACTGTGTGATCTGCTCCAGGGGCCAGAGCCTGTCTGGGCGACCACACGAGATGTTCCCAGGGGGCAGGGGGGGCTCCGGCCCGGGCGACCAGATGAGATGTTCCAGGGGGGCAGGGGCGGCTCCGGCCCAGGAGACCGGACGAGATGTTCCCAGGCAGGGGGCTCCGGACGAGATGTTCCCGGGGGGCAGGGTGGGCTCCGGCCCGGGCGACCGGACGAGATGTTCCCAGACGCGGGGCCTCTGGACAAGGTGTTCCGGGAGGGGAGAAGGGCAGCTCTGGCCTGGGCGACTGGATGAGATGTTCAGGGTGGGGGGGCCTCTGGCCTGGGACCTGGAGCCCAGCATCTGCCTGTTCAGTTCTGTGGCCAAACATAGAGATCTGGGAAACCAGCCAGAACGGGAATTTCAGGGTTTCCCCAGAACCCAGAGAGAAGATTCCCTGGGGCCAGACCAGACAGTTCAAATGGACATTTCCAGGATGGGGAGGGGGAGAGACTCTTTTCCAGCTGATGTCATTTGCCAAAATCCCCCCAAAGGTGCAAATAGGCTTAGGGCCCAAAAAATGCATTTAGGTGAATTTACTATAAATGTTCTGCTCCCGTTATAACCTGAGTGTGTGTCAGGGTGTGTTAGGGTGTGTGCACACCTCAAACCCCCCCACCCCACCCCCAGCATGTCAGGGCATCAGGGCATGTGTATGTCTCCCCCCATGGGCATTCCTGGGGGGGGCTGTCACAGACTCACAGATTGGGACCACGCCTGGCCCCGTGCGGTCCGTGGGAGGGGGTGCCCCTTTCAGTGCGACAGGCCTTCTTGGGGGGCCACTCTCTCCCAGGGTCAGGCCCCTCCACCTCCTGGAACCACACCTCTCTGAGCCTCAGCACGTCTGTCTCTGCCTTGGGCCCCCCAGGGAGTCCCCTCGCTCTGGGCCCCCGGGGCCTCCTCACCCCTGAAGGGGACGATCCATCACCCCCTGCCCTGTTCTCTAGCCTGGAGCGACTCTCCCCCAGTGTAACACAGGAGGTTTATTGAGAGTTGAACCCAGCACAGGAAACTCTCCAGCCTCAGGCCTGGCCTCCCTCAGCCCAGCACATCCCAGTCCCCCTGCAGCCAGGGAGCCGCTGCTCCAGCCAGAGCCCCCCTGCTTCCCAGCTGGGCCTCCCATATCCCGCCCCGGCCCCTCTGTCCACTGGCTCTCGCCAGGAAAACAGGGTGGAAATTGGGCCTGGTCTCCCCCCTCTCAGCCCCACCCTGCACTGCGGACCCGGCTGGTCAGCTCGCCGGGTCCCCCCCGCAGTCCCAGGTCCCGCACTGGCCAGGAATACCGGCTGGACTCCTGACTGGGTCTCCGGGTCACCAGGCGCTGGGGTCTCCATCCTCCAGGGCATCAGCCGGGGTCCCGAGTTCCCTCTCTGGTCCTGTGCTCCAGCAAACTCCCTCTCCCCTCCCCTCGTTAACCAGTAACACCCGGCGACACTGAGTCCCACCCCCCGCATGCAACCCCCTGGAAAACACAGAAAAACCAAGAAACTCCCCCACTTGGTCACAGCCCCCTCCATGCAGAAGCCGCTGGGGCAAATGTCTCTGTTCCAGCCCCGACATGGCTGCCGCCTGCCCTGCCCCCATCTGGTGCTCCTTCAGCTAGACAAATGGGGTGTCACTGTACCAAGGTCCCCCCAGTTATGACCCATTGGCTTAGGAGCCTTGTGCAAATCCTTGTGTGAGCCCCATGCTATAGAAAGGGCTAGGTTGTATTGTGTGTGCACATTGCATTAGCACATTTGCTAGGGGATTGTGCATTGCACTAGTGTGTGCACAAAGGGTGAGGTTGTGTTGTGCACAGGAGTCACAGTAGCATGTTTGCAGCAACCAGAGGTTGTGTATGTTGCACTAGTATGTGTCCAGCAGGCTGTAGAGGTGTGCATTGCACTAGTGTGTGTGCAGCAGGCTGAGTGTGCACACATTGCACTAGCATGTGCAGCAGGCCAGGTCTGTATGCATTGCACCAGCAACTGTGCAGCAGACTGAGGGTGTGCAATTGCACAAGTGCATGTGCAATGGCCTGGGGTGTGCACGTGTGGGTGTGCACCGCACTAGCAGACGTGCAGCTGGCAGGGAAAGGGGGCAGCTATCAGTGAACAGGAGAGGTGGGGATATAGGTAAGCGTGTAAGAGCAGGCACAATGCTGGCACACAGGTGTGCCCCACCACTAGCCGTGCAGGTGAGCATGTGGCTGGGTGGCAAGGGGGCACATGGAGCCAGGTGGGGGCCACTGCAGAGCCAGGCCCCTGAACTAACACAGGCAGAGCTGGAGCAGGTCCCTCCCCCCAGCCACCCCTTGGCCAGCAGCTGTGCCGGTGAATCCCCCACGCCCACACCTCAGCCCCCGTCAAGAGTGTGGCGAGTAGCCCTGGGAGCGTCAGACCTTCGGGTGCTCCCCCACCAAGCCCTCAGCCCCCCGGTTCGGTGCCCACACGGGCAGAGAGAGCCTGGGGAACGCCCGGGGGGCAGGACAGGTGTTGCCACGGGGGGGGCAGTGGGAAAGATGGTTAGTGACAACTGGGCAGCGGGTGTTGTGTCACCACAGGGTGTGATGCATCAGTGGCTGAGAGTGTCAGGGTGTCATGACACCACAGGGTGTCTTAGTGGGAAAGACAGTTAGTGACAGCTGGGTGGCAGGTGTTTTATCTCCGAGGGTTGTGTCACCACGTGAGATGGTTAGTGACAGCTGGGCACCAGGTGTTGTGTCACCATGAGGTGTGTTAGCAGCAGTGTGATGCGGCAGTGGCTGAGGGTGTCATGTCACTGCAGGGTGTGTTAGTGGGAAAGACAGTTAGTGACAGCTGGGCACTGAGTGTTGTATCTCCGAGGATTGTCTCACCACCTGAGATGGTTACTGACAGCTGGGTGGCAAGTGTTGTCAATGTGGGGTGTGTTAAATGTCCACTGACATCACACTGCTGCTGAATGAGGGTGTTGTGTCACCGTGGGTTGTCAGCGTGTGAGATGGTGACAGCTGAGCGGCGGGTGTTGTCACCACAGGGGGTGTTAGCTGCAGTGTGATGCATCAGTGCATATCGCAGAGCGTCAGGGTGTTGTGTCACCATGGGTTGTCAGCGTGTGAGATGGTGACAGCTGGGCGGCGGGTGTTGTGTCACCACAGGAGGCGGGGGCAGCGTGGGGGGCAGGGGGGGAGCCCCCCTGTACAAGATCCCTCCCAGGCCTGGGAAACGGCCCCCTGCCAGGACACTCACCTCTCCCCCATACTCCTATCCAGGTGGGGAAAGGGGAAGGGACACAGCACAGGTCGGGGGCGGGGAAGCAGGTAGGGAATGGACTAGTGCCCCCACCTCCCTCCTCCTGCCCCCTCTCGGCCAGCGTGGAACAGCCCCACCTGGTGCCACAGGAAGGACACCGGGGAGACCCGGCCCCTCCGTCTTCACTGGCTGCCGAGGGTCTAGCTGGTACAGAGGGGCTGGGGCCCGTTGTTCTGGCCAAGGCCGTGGGTCGTGCGTCTCTGCGGGGGGGGGACCCGCACCTGATCAGCAGCAGGGGAGCTGGGAACAAGGGCGTTACAAAGCTGTAAGGGGCTGCGGGCGCATCACGTGGGGGGGGGGGGGATTGCTCAGCTCTGGGACTCAGGAACCAGCCCCCCTGGACAGGTCTGGGCTAGTTTGCCAGGCACCGCAGCCGAGGGTCTGGAACGGGGACAGCGGCATCATGCGTTGGCCTCTCCTCCCGCCTGTGCTGGACACAACACGGGCCGCGGAGCCTGGGCCCCGGCTGAAGGGGGAACCGGACCATCCAGCGGGGTGAGAAACCGGCTCCATCCAAATCCTGCCCAGGGCGAGAAGGGGTCAGATCGTGACCGGTCACTGGCTTTGGGGACCGCCTGTGACCCTCTGCCGGAAATGAGCCTGCTGGCGGCCAGGGGGAAGCTCAGCGCGGGTTACAAAGATGGGGCATCGCCTCGCCCCAGCGAGGGTCAGGGGCTGACAGCTCGGGGGTGCCCCCCAGTCTCTGGGAGATTCGGGAGTGGCGGGGGGGGGGGCTGCGCGGCGACGGCCAGTAGGTGCACAGCGCCCGAAGGAGTTTGCTGGCGTGGGATGCGTTATGGTGGGCCCAGTCGTACCCGCATTACAGCTTACTCAGGAATCCTGCACACACGAACTTGTCCCTCCCAAGCCCCTACAGGGAGACATCCCCCCCCTATCTCTCTGCCCCCCAGCAATGGAGCGGGGGATTTCCAAGTACAACCAGGACGGCCTTGCTAATGGCTCCCCATTGGACCCAGGTACCCCAACCCCTCTACAGCGCCACGAGCTCCTGACCCAAACACCCCACCTACTGCCCTTGGGGCGCCTCCTGCTCCAGCCCCCCAGTTCGAACCATGATGGTTTCTCTATGTCCCATCTCCCCCGGACAGTTCACTCCACAATGATGTTTACTCATGTTTACGTGTAACACGGATACCAAAGCCCCCCAGAGGCGGCCAGTTAGCAAAACGGGGGGGCTATTACGTCGGCGGGGAGATGGCTGGCTGGGGGTCAATGAAAAGGAGCTACTGGGCAGCATCCACGGCCCTGGCATGGGGGACTGGGTGGTGTGCGGGGGGGGTGCGGTCTGGAGCTGCAGCCCGTGGCCGCGGGATGCAGCCCAAGGCGGCAGCCAGAGAAGCAAATGGAAGTGCCCTGGTGACGAGTGTGGCCACGAGGGGGAGCTGGGGGGGGGCAGCGCCATGGCCAGGAGCCACGTGGCCCCGGGCACAGGGACATGGCCACGAAGGGAAGCCAGAGGGGGCAGCACCATGACTATGAGGAACTACCTGGCCCTGGGACGTGGCCACGAGGAGGAACCAGACGGGGCAGCGCCATGGCCAGAAGGAGCCACGTGGCCCCAGGCACAGGGACGTGGCCGCAAGGGGGAGCTGGAGAAGCAGCTGTCGCCACGTATGACCCAGCCATGGCTAGAACAGAAGCCGTGTGGCCACCAGCCAAGAGCTTTGGCATGAGCTGTGTGGGGTGGTGGGAAGGCTCTGTCCACGCCGTGGCCCCTTCTCCCGGCTCAGACCCCTCCCAGCTGAACGTTCTCCAGGCGGCCGCCCGGGGCGCCCTCGGGCTCGGTGGCCACAGCGGGGTAGATCTCAATCGTCTCCATGATGGTCAGGGTGTTGCCGTAGTCTGGGGCGGCGGCGGCTGCCATGGCAGCCGCGGCAGCGGCTTCGGCCAGGGCCTCCTGCTCATTCTGCAGGCGTTGCTGCTGGTGCAGCTTGCGGTGTTTCCACAGGTTGGAGAAGGAGCGATAGGCCTTGCCGCAGTCGGCGCAGTGGTAGGGGCGCTCGCCGGTGTGGATGCGCCGGTGCTCGGCCAGCCGCACAGCGATGGTGAAGGCCTTGCCGCACTCCTCGCATTTGAAGGGCTTCTCGCCGGTATGCAGCCGCCGGTGGTCCTTGAGGTGGGTGGACTGGCGGAAGGCCTTGCCGCAGTCCGGGCAGGGGTAGGGCCGCTCCCCGGTGTGGATGCGCCGGTGAACCTGCAGCGAGGTCTCAGTGCTGAACAGCTTCTTGCAGTCGGCGCATTCGAAGCTCTTGGGGCAGGTGGCACGGCGGGGAGGGGGTGGCGGTGGCGGCGGGGCAGGGGCCTCCTCCTCCGGGGAGGCCACAGCCCCCCCGTCGTGGAGCAGCTCGTGGGCACGGAGCCGGGCGGCCGAGCTGACCTTCTTCCCACAAGTGGGGCACTCGAAGCGCCGGCTCACCTTGCCGCACTTGTGCTCACGGAGCTGCAGGGCTGTGACAAAGGCAGCGCCGCAGCCGGCGCAGACCTGGGGCTCCCGCCCGGCGTGGCTCAGCTGGTGCACGTCCAGCAGGCGCCGGAGCAGGAAGGAGCGCCCACACTCCTGGCACTTGTAGGGGTACTCGCCCGTGTGGTGGTAGCGGTGCATGAGCAGGCGGTAGGGCCGGTGGAAGTTGATGCCGCACTCCTGGCACTTGTAGGGGTAGTGGCGGCTGTGCACGAAGAGGTGCTGCTGCAGGGTGGAGGACTGGGTGAAGGCCTTCTGGCAGATCTCGCAGCGGTAGGGGCGCTCGCCCGTGTGGGTCAGCCGGTGGCGCAGCAGGTTGGCCTGAGAGTTGAAGCTCTTGCCACACTCCTTGCAGTGGAAGGGGCGCTCGCCCGTGTGGGTCAGCAGGTGGTTGCGGACGTGCGACTTCTTCTTGAACATTTTGCCGCAGGTCTGGCACTTGTGGCGCCGCTCCAGCTTGTGCACGAAGCGCTGGTGCCGCACCAGCTGCAGGTGCTTGGAGAAGACCTTGCTGCACATCAGGCAGCGGAAGCTGGGCCCGTTGGCCTCCGCGTTCTCCACTGAGTAGATGATGGCCAGCGGCACAACGTCGTCCGGCTTCTTGGGCGCTGGCGGGGCGGGCGGGGGCTCCGGCGGGGCGGGCAGGGGCGGCTCCGGCGGGGGGTGCGGCAGGGGGCCGTGGGAGCGGCGGTGGTAGAGGAACTTGGTCATGTTGAGGAAGGCCTTGCCGCAGGCGCAGCGGTGCAGCGGGTTGGGGGAGTGTCCGCGCCGGTGGGCCAGCAGCACGGCCTCGGTGTCGAAGGCCAGGCCGCAGTCCAAGCACAGGTAGTGCGACTCGCCGCTGTGCTCGCTCCGGTGCTGCCGCAGGGCCAGCGGGGTGGGCAGTACCTTGCTGCAGAGCGGGCACTGGAAGGCGCCCTGGCGGTGGCACTGCAGGTGCAGCTGGAGCTGGTGCGCCGAGGGGAAGAGCTGCTGGCACTCGGCGCACCAGGGCTCCTGGCTGCCCCGCTTGGGCCGACGCGGCGCAGCCGCCGCCTCCTCAGGCCCGTTCTTCAGCTCGTAGCTGTGGTCGCTGGCGGCGATGCTGGGCTCCGAGGGGGCAGGCATGGCTCCGTTCAGCACGCCCGCTGGCGCCGGTTGCGGGGGATCCGCTGGGCAGGCGGGTGGCTCTGCCAGCTCCCCGGCGGGCGCAGCGCCCAGGTGCGTGGCCTGGTGCTCCAGGAAGTCCTTGGGCGTCTGGAAGAGCTGCAAGCACTCGCCGCATTCGTAGAGCAGCAGCTGCACAGCGCAGCCATCCCCCCCCGCCGCTGCCGCCTCCGCCTCCTCCGGCTTGCGGTAGGAGTGCTCCAGGTCCACCAGCGCCTGGCTCTGGCCGGCGGGTCCCGCCTCGGGGACGGGGGGCTCCGGGGGGGCGCGGTGGGCCTGCCGGTGAGCCAGCCACACCTCCTGGCTGAGGAATAGGGCCTTGCACTCCACGCACTCGTAGTGGATCTGGCTGGAGGCCGGCAGCTTGGCGGGCGCCTCCGGCTCCTGGCTCAGGCGCTTGAGGTGCAGCTCCTGGTGCTCCAGGAGCTCGCCCGGGGAGAGCAGCAGCTGCCCGCACTCCAGGCACTGGTACTGGCTGCTCTCCTGCACGGCCAGCGCCTGGTACAGCCCGGCCTCGGCCTCGCCCGCCAGCCCCACCACCTCGTAGTGCTGCTCCGGGCCCAGGTGGCTCTGCTGGTGCAGCAGCGCCTCCTCCAGGGAGCCGTAGAGCTGGCTGCACTCCGAGCACACGTAGCGATGCTCCACGTACAGCAGCGTCTCCTCTGCCGGCTCCGCCATGCCGGGGCAGGGGGGCCTCACCTGCCGGGGGGAGAGACGGGGTCAGAGATGGGGGCTCTGGGAGGGTGACACACGCGGGGTGACACAAGGGGGGCTCTGTGTGGGGGTGTGACACATGGGGG
>NC_133779.1:62170167-62183322 GCF_003597395.2 Chelonoidis abingdonii | reverse complement strand
GGGAGCCAGGACTCCTGGGTTCTCTTCCCGGCTCTGGGAGGGCAGTGGGGACTGGTGGGTTAGAGCAGGGGGGGCTGGGAGCCCGGACTCCTGGGTTCTCTCCCGGCTGTGGAGGAGGGAGCAGGGACTGGTGGGTCAGAGCGGTGGTGGTGGGGGGGGCTGGGAGCCAGGACTCCTGGGTTCTCTCCAGGCTCTGGGAGGGGAGTGAGGGCCGGTGGGTCAGAGCGGGGGGGGCTGGGAGCCAGGACTGCTGGGTTCTCTCCCCAGCTGGGGAAGTGCTGCTGGTGTGCTTTGAAGCCCCCTTGGGCTGGTCCATACGTGCCCCTCCTGCCCCACAGCCGGGGGTGGGGCTTGTCCCCAGGCAGTGGGCGTGGCTCCTAGAGACCTGCTCAAGCCCTGCCCCCAGGAACCCACAGCGATCTCGGGCCCCAGGCAGACGGGGAGAGGCAGGGAGTTGGGGGTGAAAGAAGACAGAGACCTGGGGGAGGGGGCGGTACCTGCATAGATACCTGTAACCTTGCGGTGGTGGGTGGAGCTCAGGGGCGTGGCCTGGGGTGCAGACAGTCGCCTGTTCTCAGGGGCGTGGCCTGGGGTGCAGACAGACGCCTGGGCTCGGGGGCGTGGCCTGGGGTGCAGACAGACGCCTGTTCTCAGGGGCGTGGCCTGGGGTGCAGACAGACGCCTGGGCTCGGGGGCGTGGCCTGGGGTGCAGACAGACGCCTGGGCTCGGGGGCGTGGCCTGGGGTGCAGACAGTCGCCTGGGCTCGGGGGCGTGGCCTGGGGTGCAGACAGACAGAACCCCCCTTGCAGAGTCGGGGACGCGCCCGGGCTCTGTAAAGAGCTGTATTCCCGCGGGCAGGAGGCGCACACAGACAGGCGGACAGCAGCCAGGCGCTGTACATTTCTTTATTTCCCCGTGGGCAACACACTCAGTTACAAAAATGTCATTAAAAGAAGCAAAAAACCCACGAACAACAAACAAGCTGGGAGATCAACTCACACAGACAGCACCCCACTACCCCCGGAAGGGAAGGTGCAGGGGAGCAGGGATGGGGGAGTGGGGACACCAGGGGGCAGAAGTGGGGGAGCAGGTTGTGGGGATCTGGCAGGGAAGGGACTAGGAACAGCACAAGAGGGAAGCTAGGTCCTGGGGGTCGGAGGCAGAAGGAGCTGAGGGGGGAGCTGCAGGGACAGGGGGAGAACAAGGGAGCAAAGGGAAGCAGGGACCCATGGAGATGGGGGAGGGGCGGGAGGCTAGGGGGCTAGGGTGAGCAGGACAGAGACATTAGGGGAATGGAGAGAGAGAGAGAACCTCACTCTGGACTGGAGGGTTCAGCAGGGGATGCCATGACGTGGCCTCTGTCCCAAGGCTCCAGCCTCCCCCAGCGGTGCTGGAAGGGGTGAGAAGCCAGACTCATCTCACTGCGATCCCTGCAACTGCTCTAGATACATCCTGAACAAAGCCCGCGGCAGAAGCAGAGCCTCCTACCACACAGGATGGGATAGAACCCAGGAGTCCTGGCTCCCAACCCCCCAGCTCTAACCACTACACCCCACTCCCCTCCCAGAGCCAGGGGGGGAAACCCAAGAGTCCTGGCTCCCAGCCCCCTGCTCTAACCACTACACCCCAGTCCCCTCCCAGAGCCAGGGGGAGAACCCAGGAGTCCTGGCTCCCAGCCCCTCTCCACATGTCAGCCAGGGACCATGGCTTCCTGACGTCAGGCCCTGGGCTGGGGGGAGCCCTATTCTCTGGGGGGGGGGGCAGAGCACAGGGGCAAAGGGCCCTTGGCAGGAGTTGGAGAAGAGAGTGAGACTGTGGGACAGGAAGGGCTGGCAGAGCAGAGGGGAGGGAGAATGGGGGGAGGAAGAGAAGGGGGCAGGGCAGACAGTTGTGAGGTCAGGGAGGGACAAGGGAAGCCAGGAGAGGGGGCCCTGGGTCCCAGAGATGAGGAAGGTGGCAGAGGAAGGAGGGGATGAGGAAGCCCCGTCACCCTCCAGTGCCCACCCTTCCCACCCCAACGTAAGCCGGAGTAGTTGGGGAGGGGGCGAGAGACAGACGGACAGACCCACAGAGGTACCCGGCACTCACTCCCACACTCAGCCCTCTCCCGGCCAGGAGAAGAGACGCTCAAATCCCCCCAAGAGGTCTCATCACCATCATCCTCCCGCTTTGGATTTGGAGGGGGGGAGAGGGGCCGGGGCCGTGCGCAGCGAGTTACTGGGGCGCCTGGGAGTTTTTAAGTATTTTTGTTGATTTTTTTAAATATTTTTTTTAGCATTTTTGTCATTATTTTTATGCATCCCGACTACGATTCTTTCCCCGTCTCTTAGGAAAAGGGAGCAGGGCTGCGTGTGGTGAACGGAACATCTTTGGTTTTTACTTCTCCTAACTTCTACCCTGACAAAGCAATTCCTAGTTACTCAGGTTCCCGCGTTTGGCCTTTGGGTTCAAGCTGCGTTTAGAACTTTGCGGTTTTTTCTTTAGTTCTCTAGTCAAACCTGAGCTGAAGGTCTGCACCTCCGGGAGGTAAGGGGTTAAATCTACACCAAGATTTGAAAAGCAGTTTGGGTCCTGGCCTCATTCACACACTACCAGCTCGGCACCACAAGCCTCGCTGCTCTTGCTACTGGGACATTTTCAAAAGCCCCTAAATCTCCTAGGAACCTAAACTTGTCGCAGCTCCCATGCTAGGTCAATTCAAGAGCGACTGATCACTCCAGAGCAAACCCAGTTCCCAGCAAGGGAGTTGCTCCAAGTGAAGTACATTGATTTTGAAACTCATGTAGGCATTTCCAGAGTGAATTCCACTAAACAGAATTAAATCCACTTTAATTCTGAATAGCAGCATCCACATGAGAATTTTAACTAATCCGCTTTAAATTCACACCTTTAGTTAATATGGATTAATTTGCCTGGACGTCCCCATGTAGACAAGCTAAATCCATATAAATGTGAGGGGTTTGCATTGTTCTCCTGAAGCCAGTTAAATGCACTCCCCACTGTCTACAAAAGCTGCCGCATGGGAAATGCACTGATTTACCAAAGTAGATTTCTAAAGCAAACTAGTTAAATGAGACACCTCTCTTCTTTGGAGTTAAACCTGCCTGAAGCAGCTTCATCTTAAATCAGCACCAAAGCAGCTGAACTCAGTACCAAGCCAGGTGAAGTCAGTACGAAACCGGGTGAATTCGGTACCAAACTGGGCAAATTCAGCACCAAACCAGCTGAACTCAGTACCAAACTGGGTGAATTCGGTGCTAAACCCAGTGAATTCAGTACCAAACCAGGTAAATTCAGTACCAAACCGGGTGAATTCAGTACCAAATCCGGTGAATTCAGTACTAAACCAGGCAAATTCAGTGCCGAACCAGGTAAATTCAGTACCAAACCAGCTGAACTCAGTGCCATATCAACCCCAAGGCCTTCTCCCCAGGGGGAAAATGTTTCCCTGTGACTTCAGTGTTTTCAGCATGAATGTCTCGGCCCCCCACACAACAGGGCTCTTTCTGCTCCTCCAGTGACAAGCCAGCTACTTTGGAAGCCGGCCAAGGTTGAACTTGTCTACATGGGGAATCTGAGCCAAACAGCTACAGCACTGCAGCTCCCCATGTGGATTCTCTGTTCGTGTCTTTTTCCAGGTTTAACTGAACCCACTTTCAAAGGGACACAGCTGCCCCTGGAAAGAGGGAAATTCACCCAAGTCTTCACACATGGAGCTAATCCGGAATAGTGTGAGCCCCTCCCATTCACACCCTACCTTAGTCCAGACTAGCTCCCCAGCCACACGCCTTCCATAGGTGCCAGTTGTTCAAACTGGGCACTGTCCTGAGTGGATACCTGGAAATGGGCTTAAATCCATGTTACGTCAGAGTTTCTGGGTTAAGATAAATGGAGCTGCAAATCGATCTAAGAGTTTGACTGGGGGGTTGTCTACATGGGAACCCTCAGTGTTAATCTGAATGAATTTTGAAAGGGGATCAGCTGAAGTCCACTAAACCTCTTGTGCGACGCTCTCATTCCAAATATAAGTGGGCTTCATTTGGTTTAGTTTAATTCACTTCCAAAATTAATACACTTTACATGGCTTAATTTGCTTCTAAAATTAATGCACTTCAGCTAATACATTTTACATTCACACCTTTTGTTATTCAGATTAACTTTCCTGGGTATCCCCATGTAGACAGACCCTAATTTGCTGTGAACCTCCCTAGTTTTAGCTAACCCGGAGCAATCTGTGTCAGGACTAAGCCTTGGTGTAAATGGAAATACGGCTCGTGTCTCTTTCTTTCTCTGGCCGGGGGCCTGGCCCTGACCAAAGACTTGACTTGCACGGGACTCACGTTTGTGTGAGTTAAGCTAAATCGGGCCTTGGCACTTCCAGGGGACAGGACCCGAGCCCCTGCTGAGACAGGGGCCCCCCAGGCAGCTCTTACACCGTCACCGAGGCCAGCGGTGCCTGAGCCCTTGGCATTTTGTCTAAAAACAAGCAGTTGAGGAGGGAGGTTATTTCTCAGGGACCTTTTAAATTGCCATCAGTTGCGGGGAGTGGGGTGGGGTGGGAGGAAGTTGCCTCACCCTGCTGGGCAGAAAAGCCCCCCACACCGTGCAGCTTCAGGGGGAGGAACTGGGGGGAGGGTAACACACACACACCCCAACATCCAGGAGGCTGCTCTGGTATAAGACTTTGGTATCTCTTCTTCTGCCAGAGCATAGCAAAGAGGAAGTGCTATCTTGGAGGGGACGAGAAGTCCCGCCTCGACACAAGGAGGAAGTCCTGCCCTGATGCAAAGAAGCTACCCTGTATGGAAAAGGAAGTTCTGCCCTGCTGTCAATATTCTCCGCTAAGGTGAATGGGACGTCCTTGCCATTGTGGAACAGGAAGCCCTAGCATGCAAAGAAATCTCAGTATCTGTGCCAAGGAAGAAGTCCCACCCTACCACCTCTGCTTTGCTCTTACCCTCTCCCACCTGGTTCTCAATCATGTTGCTCAGAGGCACCTTCGCCCTGCCCCAGGAACTCCTTTCCCCACACACAACGAACACTGGTGGCTGCCATGCTCACACAAGCCATTTTCTCCAGCACCCCCCTTGGACACAAGCCCCTAGGACAACCACCTCCACAGTCCAGCCCCATATCCAGGGTGAGCTGGAGAGTGCAGGTTTACAACCATTAGAACTAAAGCTAGAACAATCTGCACAGCAAGCTGGCAGAGCTAGGCCAGCCAGGAGAACTTCTTGTTACCTACATCCAGCAGGAACTGGAGCAGCTTGGGAAAACTCTGAGGCCTCGGTGTTACCTGGAGGGCAACCTGGAATGGCAACAGTCACGTAGAACCATCCAGCTTTTCTTGGAACATCTGATGTGACTCATAGGTTCAGTTAGTACTTGGAGACTCGAGCATAACCTAGGATGATGAGTCATCTAGAATGCCCAAACTGAGACACAATACTAAGTTTGACCTGAAGAGCTCAGAACTGCGTAAAGAATTGAGAGTAATATAGAACACTAAGCATCACCTAGAACATTTAGCGCATAGCCAAGAACAGCTCGATATCTCAGAGCGCTACTTAAAGAATCAAGTGTCATCTAGAACACCCCGAATGGTTTTGAACAGCTGGAGTAACATATACCCTGCAGTTCTGCTTGGAGAACTCAGGTCCTATCTGGAATATCAAGTGTCACCTAGAATGCCCAACATGACCCAGAACAGCTGGAGTGACCTAGAGTCTCCAGTAAAACACAGAAACCTTATGAGTAACTTGGAGTACCAAGAGTCACCTAGAACATCCAAGGCATGGCCCAGAACAGCTAGCATGACCTGGAGATTTCAAAGTTACTTAGAGAATCAAGAATGACCAAGAAAATCAAGTGTCACCTAGAACAGCCAGCACGCGTGCTAGTTCATGCCAGAAGCCCAGGACATGGCACATCACAGAGCAACCTAGAATTCCTCAGTGTAGGAGGCATCTTGGATCAGCAAACACTCAGTGATTCAAAGTCCATTATGGCTCCATTGACCCAGTTCTAGCATAAGAATTGTACAGGGGCCAAAAAATTTGCCTCCCTTCTTTCCTCATCACACAGAAACCGTGGGAGAGTTTGAAGGGGAAGAGTTGTATTTCTGGCGGGGGGCTTTGGCACTATGAATACAGTTCCTCTTCTTCCCCCTGGACCTGCTGACAGGGTCCCGATCCCCTTTAACTCGTCTTTGGTTGCAAGATTTTTTTTTTAATTAAAAACTTTTTTTAAAAAATGATGACAGGAAAAACAACCCCCCTCACAGAACAGAATATTAAAAAGTCACTCAGAATATCTGTTACATTATTATTATTAATTTTTCAAGTCACTTCTAAGTCCCACAGTTACAAATAAATTAACAAGACAGGATCAGACCCTGGAAGATTAAAACTTAAAACATTTAAACACTAGGAACTGACTACCTTTGGCAAAGTCATCGCGATTTTCCACCCCTCCTGGGTCAGTTACTGTCAGAGGGCGGCAGCGGGGAAGGGTTCAGATGCTGGCACTGCCCTCTCATAGTGTCCGGAATGGTTATCGCCCTGGCTCACAGACCAGTGGCAGATGCTTCCCCCAGTCCACATGGGGAGGGGGGTGCAGCGAAGCACCATCATCCTGGGGTGTTACTCGAGATCCCCCACCTGACGTGGCTGAGTCTGGACAGGGGATGTCTACGTTGGGGGATGGACTGGTGGCCTTGGGGGAATCCTCCCTCCCCTGTCAAGATTCCTCCAGCCCTGCACCCGCACCACCCCCCCCCCCAAACAAAAAGGAAAACCCACGAAGGAAAGGAAATGGAGGGTCGCTCCTGGGGGCTCCGCGGGACGATGGGAGAGGTCGCTGCTCCCCTCCCCCATCCGGCACACACCCTAATAAAGCATTTCTATTTGGTTTATCTTTAAAGTAGATGAGGTATATGGCAGGCTATCTCCAGAGAACTTTGTGGTGGGTCCCACGGCACTGTGGGGGGCAGGGGATCCCCAGCCCAGCCCCTTCATGCCACCCCCCCAGTCCTGACTGGCTTGCCAGCATGGAGGTGTGTACGTCAATATTTGGTTTCACAGCTGTAGTTTAAAGCTTGTTTGGATACTTATTCTCAAAACCCTCTCTGGGGAGGGGCAATGGGGGGCTGGCTCAGGGGAAGTAGGGGGGCCATGGATGCATTTCATAGGGATTCATGAGCCTCCCAGACAAGAGGTTCAGTTATGAAACTGATGGGGACCATCATCATCTCACCAGGAGATCGTGGGAGAGAACCCAGGAGTCCTGGCTCTCAGCCCCCCTGCTCTAACCACCAGACCCTGCTCCCCCCCCAGAGCCGGGGAGAGAACCCAGGAGTCCTGGCTCCCAGTCCCCTCTGCTCTAACCACCAGCCCATACTCCCCTCCCAGAGCCAGAACCCCGGAGTCCTGGCTCCCAGCTCCCCTGCTCTAACCACCAGACCCCACTCCCCTCCCAGAGCCAGGGAGAGAACCCAGGAGTCCTGGCTCCCAGCCCCCCCGATCTAACCACCAGCCCCAACTCCCCTCCCAGAGCCGGGAGAGAACCCAGGAATCCTGGCTCCCAGCCCCCCCCGATCTAACCACCAGCCCCCACTCCCCTCCCAGAGCCAGGGACAGAACCCCGGAGTCCTGGCTCCCAGCTCCCCTGCTCTAACCACCAGACCCCGCTCCCCTCCCAGAGCTGGGAAGAGAACCCAGGAGTCCTGGCTCCCAGCCCCCCTGCTCTAACCCACCAGCCCCCACTCCCCTCCCAGAGCAGGGGAGAGAACCCAGGAATCCTGGCTCCCAGCCCCCCCCGATCTAACCACCAGCCCCCACTCCCCTCCCAGAGCCAGGGAGAGAACCCAGGAGTCCTGGCTTCCAGCCCCCCTGCTCCAACCCACCAGCCCCCACTCCCCTCCCAGAGCCAGGGAGAGAACCCAGGAGTCCTGGCTCCCAGCCCCGCCCTGCTCTAACCACCAGACCCCCTATGAAATGCAGTCCCAGTGGAAGGGATACTCATGGCTCAGGTTAGCCATGGACAGACTCACAGACACCATAGAAATCCCATGGCCCCCTGTTCCCCCTACGACAACCATCCCACTTGCCCTCTTTCACTTCTCTTCCCCGTTAGGTTTTGGGGTCGCCCCCCGCCAATGCCGAGTACCCAACACTCCCTGTTCCGTTCCTGGAGATAGGGTCATTTTTGGTCTAAAATCCTTTTTTTTTTTAAACAATTTTTGGTTTTTTGTGTTTTTTTTGTCATCTCAAACTTTTTGCGTTTGGGTTTTTTTGTTTTTTTGTTTTTGTTTTTTTCATTTTTGTCGTTTTTTCTATATACAGTAAGAAGCAATAAAGCAGAACATAGAATTTCTCTCTATAAAAAAAGGGAAGAGTTCCCTCTCCCTCTCCCCCCACCCCAAACCAAAAATAGTCCCAAAAGAAAGAAAGAAGAGAGTTCACTAAAACAGTTACATTCCACCTAGAAAACTCGTTCAGGCAGCCACCCCAAACGCTGTTCCTCTCCCATCGAGATGAGAACTGCAACTCTGGGGGCTGCTCCCTTCCCTCACGCACCTTACAGGGTGAAAAACAGTGGTTTCAACTCTGGGTTTTTGGTTGGTTCTTGTTGGGGTTTTTTTGGTATTTTCTGTGTTTAAACCCAGGTGTTTCGGTCCGTTTCTTTGTAAAGCAAAGTTTCACAGTATGTTCATTTTGTGTTGTCTCAAACCCACCTGAACTCTATGAACACAGCTAAAAGCAGGAGCTAAAATGAGGTCAAGATCCTTTTTTTTTCCCTTTAAAGAAAGGTTTGTTTGTTTTCAATGTTTTTTTTTTAAACTTTTCCATTCTGTTCTTTAGTTGCCAGATGGCATTTTCTCATGGCTAACTTCCTTCTCTGAAAGGAGCAAGACTTTGGTTCGCAGGCGCTGAAAAAACAAAACAAAACAAACACACACGAAAATAAATCCAACTAAAAAAGAAACAACCCAAAGAAAAAGTTGCCTTTGTGTTTTAAAAAAATCAAACAATATCTCAGCGTTTCAAGAAGCCGTTTTTTAAAGCTTTTCCGACCGTGGGGAGGGTCGCTCCGAACTCTCCGGAGCCCCAGCCCATTCTGGCGATTTGGTTTATTTGGAACTGGTTTTTTGTCACGTAAACCAGGGCTTCTCAACGCAATGTCCATGAGGTATTTTTTTTAAGACAGAGAAAGAGCGTTAGGCCATCAGTCTAGTCAGAAAAAGTCGACATGCCCCTTTAGGTCCAGTGTTTAAAATCCTTTCTTCTTCAATTCAAGGGTTTTATTTGAGTTTTCTTGGGTCACTTCGTTATGAATTTTTTTGGTTCAAAGTTTTTCTCGCATCCCGAGTTGCTGCGGTGAGAGCAAACGTCTTCATGCCGCTGTTCTTCTGTACATAGATCCAGCGATTTTTTGGTTTCTTTTGGAAAATGTAAAGAAAGCTGAAATTCCCGGTTTTCTGGGTTTGTCTTTTTTTTGTCAGGCACTGGAATCTGATTTTTTTTTCTCAGAACGTAGATATAAAAATAAGAATAAACCATTATATGTCCTTCCCCTGCTTCAGAAAAATAACCCCAGAGATACCCGCGCTGAACGGAAAACCGAACAAACAGAATGGAAAACGACTGGTAGAAAAAATTAAATTAGCAAACCTCTCTGCTCCAGTGTTGCCTGCCCTGGGAGGGTTAAAGGCTCAGGTCTCAATCCTGCAAAGTGCTGAGCACGTTAGTCGCCTGCAGCACTTTGAGTAGCCCCGTGGACAGCACCGGACCTACGCAAAGAATGGAAGTGTCCCCACCCGCCAGAGTCTTTGCAAAGTCAGGAGCTGGAGGGGGTTGCATGAAGACTGTGCAGCGGTTTAAGCAGAGGCGTGAGTTTAAAGCGATTTAGCCAGATGGCTGCAAAGCCTCGTTGGATGAGCTGATTCCAGGCTAAATCAGGCTTATTTGGGTTTCGCTAGATTCAGAGCAGCTTGAAGCTGCACTGCGGACACATGGCAGGGTCATGCTAGGACTCCCACTAAGCTACCCTGGGTCGTGGATTCCCTGGGCTCCGAGAGCTGCCCAGCTGGAGGCTTGTTACAGATCTCTCAGAAAGGCACTCAGGCTGGATCCACCATGGCGCAGCCCCCACCACCCAGGGGTGTGCACCCCAATGGTTAATACCTCGCACTGCTAATCACTGCGCCTTCCTGGAATTTCTCCAGCGTTAATTTGGTTCTTGCTCTGCCTTTCTCTGCCAGATTAAAGATTTTCTCCCTCTGAAAGTACGTAGATGCTGTGCTCATGTCACCTGCCCGGCTCCTTTCGGAGAAGGTCCTGAAGTCTCTCGCTACCAGGCGTTTTCACCAGCCTGCGGCTCCCTGTCTGATTTGGAAAAGCAGAACCCTGTGGGTAAGTCTGTGCAGCCGGGGCGCTTTGGTTAAACTGAAGCACAGCGTCCCCATGCAGGCCCGGCTCTGATAATCTGAAAACCCCTTCAGAAAAATCTTCCCGAGCGCTACAGAAAAGCCACCTTCCCGCCCAGTTAGTTCTTTACAAAAATAAAAGCAAATTGAAAAAATAGAGATTTATCAAATCGAAAGCAAAAGCGAGTTTGTTAAGAGCATGACTCTGATGTGAAAAGAGTCTCCACCCCTCCCCCACTAACCCCCTTCCCAGATGGCAAATAAAAATAAATTCATAATAAATAAAAGGTTTCAAAAGACATTCGACCGGACACAGAGGTTAGAAAAGTTTGTAAAAAGCCTTTGGGCGAAGCTAGGACTGGTCATGGGTTGGGGTTTTTTGGTGTGAGATTTTTTTTTCGTATCATTTCCCCTATTTCTTCTTTCTGTGCAATCAAAAAAACGCACCTATTTTTTCTTACGTTTCCCTCCAAAAAATGTCCAAGAAACACTCCGAGAAAAATCAAATAAAAGGAATTGCAAAAATCAAACCTGCTGGCTGAAGAGCGACTCAAGTCGCTCGTCTGGCCAGCCCCCCACTTTCAACCAATGGTAAATCAAAGGCGAGATTGCCATTGAGAATCACGAGATTTCAGACGAAACAAAACACAGCAATCCAATCTGGGTTCTTTGCCTTCTGCTTTTGGCACCTTCGGGGGCACGACCGCAAGATTTTCTCCAGGCCCATCAGAGCTGGAGATTCAATTTTCCTCCCCTTGCTTCCTTGAGGAAAGCTCCAATGCTGCTCCAGCGTCGTGCCCCCAGGAGCTGGGGCTCTGGGGAAAGCAGCAGATCCCACGACAGACTGCGGCTGGGCCTGTTTCTTGGGCGTGTCGGAGGGAATAAGACATTCTAAGCACGTCCACGAATCGCCAATGCCGGGGGATTCGGTTTGGTTTCTCCATCTCGTCCCTTGGTTCGGCTGCTCTAGGTTATTTTTGGTTGATTTCTTCATTTGGCTGCTGCTGACAGTTTCGCTTTCACTCGTTTCTTGCTGCCTCCCCTCCCTGCGCGGCACCGGCAGGCAGCGCCCTGCTGCCCCTCACGCCGTCTTGCCATCCGGCTCGGAGGCTGCCGGCCCAGTGTGGCCTGGGGGCGGCCCAGCCGCCTCGCTGGAGGAGCTGCAAGAGGAGCAGGTGGAGGAGGAGGAGGAGGAGGAGGAGGCGGAGGTGAGGCTGGGGGACTTGCTGGACAGGGAGGCGGCCACGGCGGCCGAGACCAGCCCCACCCCCCCTGGGGTGGCGCTCAGCAGGGGCAGCCCCGCGTGGTTCAGGAAGAGCGGCGAGGTGACAATGCTCTGGCTCCCCGGGGTGCTGGCCGTGGTGCCCAGGACCAAGTTACCGCCGGCGTCAAGACTGGTAATGGGCAGGGTTCCACCACTGGCCAACGCTGCGGAGAGATTGGCGGATTAGCTGGAGAGGTCACCCCCCATTCGCTGCCCCCCAGCCAGCCAGTCCCTGCCCTGGGGCCGGGTGGGAGACGGCACCCCCTAGAGGGGATGGGCCCCGTGCCCCATTCGCTGCCCCCCTGAGCCAGCCAGTCCCCACCCTGGGGCCGGGTGGGAGCCAGCGCCCCCTAGAGGGGATGGGCCCCGTGCCCCATTGGCTGCCCCCTGAGCCAGCCAGTCTCCACCCTGGGGCCGGGTGGGAGCCAGCGCCCCCTAGAGGGGAAAGGCCCCTGCTCCCCTGAGCCAGCCAGTCCCCCGCCCTGGGGCCGGGTGGGAGCCAGCGCCCCCTAGAGGGGAAAGGCCCCTGCCCCATTCGCTGCCCCCCTGAGCCAGCCAGTCCCCCGCCCTGGGGCTGGGTGGGAGCCAGCGACCCCTAGAGGGGATGGGCCCCCCTGCCCCATTCCTTGCCCTGCCCAACCAGCCACCCCTTCTGCCCTGGGGTTGGCACCTCCTAGAGGGGAAAGGTCCCGTGCCCCATGTCCTGCCCCCCTGAACCAGCCAGTCCCTGGGGCCGGGTGGGAGATGGCGCCCCCCCAGAGGGGAAAGACTCTGCATCACATTCCTCACCCTGCCCCACAACCAGTGAGCCCCCGGCGGCCCCAGGGCCGGGGGGGAGGGGGGAACGTGCATAACACAGAACAGACACAGTGTGCGAGGGGCGGTTAGTCAGTGGATGAGATGGATGGTTACTGGTGACTACGGTGCCGCTGACAGGCCATGGATGGGATGAGGGGGACCCAGACTGAATGAGCAGGCGAGAGTGTCTGGGGTGCCGCCGGCCGGCCTCGCACACTCCTCGCACACTCAACTGCCAGGACAACACACGCACCTGGCCCCACAGGCACACTCCCCGCATGCACACCCCCGATCCTCACACACACAAGGATCTCTGCACACTCCCAATCCTCACACACACACACAGATCTCTGGACACATCTGCCCTCCTTGGATGCACACTCCCAATCTCCACATACACATGGATCTCTTAACACATTCGCCCTCCCAGCACGCGCCCTCCTGATCCTCACACACACATGGCTCTCTGCACATGTCCACCCTCCTTGCATGCACACTCTCAATCCCCCCCCACATGGATCTCTGCACATGTCCACCCTCCTCGCACACACATGGATCTCTTCATGTCTGCCCTCCTCGCATGCACACTCCCGATCCTCACACACACACAGATCTCTTAACACATTCGCCCTCCCAGCACGCGCCCTCCTGATCCTCACACACACA
>NC_133779.1:62145547-62147682 GCF_003597395.2 Chelonoidis abingdonii | reverse complement strand
AATGCCTGGCACTCTGTCTCCTAGCAACTGATGGCCTGGGCCCCCCCTCTGCAAAGGTGTCAGCTGAAGGTGTTGGAGACAAAGGGATCAGGTGACCTCCTGGCCCAGGAAAGGGGCTGAGCAGAGAGGAGGGGCGGGAGGGATTGTTAGTCTGGAGCTGCCTGGGGACGAGGAGTGAGGGCAGATGGGGGGGTCTGGCTCACTGCCCCCCAGAATGGACCCGGCCGAGGGGTCTGGTTCATGGTACCTACACGCTCTGTTTTAGACCCTGTTCCTGTCATCGAATAAACCTCTGTGTTCCTGGCTGGCTGAGAGTCACATCTGACTGCGAAGTGGGGGGGCAGGACCCTGTGGCTTCCCCAGAACCCTGCCTGGGTGGGCTCGCTGTGGGAAGCGCACAGAAGGGCAGAGGATGCTGAATGCTCCAAGGTCAGACCCAGGAGGTGAAGCCATGGGAGCTTCTTGCCCTGCAGACAGTCTGCTCCAAGGGAGAGGAGGCTCCCCAAGGTCCTGCCTGGCTTTGTGGGGAGCAGTTCCAGAGCATCGCCCGGGGACTCCGTGACACATGCGCACTCCCAACCCCCCCCCCCACATGGATCTCTGCACACATCCATCCTCCTCGCACACACATGGATCTCTTCACTTCTGCCCTCCTCGCATGCACACTCCCGATCCTCACACACAATGGATCTCTGCACAAGTCTGCCCTCCTTGCACACACACTCCCAATCCTCACACACGCTCACAGATCTCTGCACACATCCGCCATCCTCATGTGCTCCCACCTGATCCTCACACACACACATGAATCTCCGCAAACATCCACCCTCCCCGCATGCACACTCCTAATACACACACCTTCCAGATCTCTGCTCTCCCAGGATTCCTTGCACACTCACACCCAGCCTGTCCCTCTTGTGCCCCTGCACACACTAACCCTCTGTTCCTCCCAGACAGACCTGGCTCCAGATATGCTCCTGAGCCCTCACACTCACACTCACTCCCTCGCACACGCCCAGGCACGTCCGCCCTGGCCGGCCGGCAGAGCAAATGGCAACATGCCTGCTTGTGCCACGAACCTTGGATGGTGGCCAGCAGGTTGGTGGCCATTAGCGCCGGGTTTAACCCTGCGTTCACCCCTAGCACTGTGCTTCTGAAATCAAACCAGATGCAGGAGGTTAGGCCAGGGAATCCCCCAACACTCTCCCCATGGCACTGGCCCTCCGTGGCCAAGGGGCACGAGCTCCCCACATCACTGGTTAGAGGTGTGTACGCCACCCGCCCTGGCTCCAGGCCCCTCGGCAAGGGTGCCACCCCCCCCACCCATGGCACCGGAAGCACCTGCCCCCTTGGGGAGGAGTTACCGTGCCAACGTAGAGCAGTGTCGTCCCTCCCATCCCCTTCAGTCCCTGTCAAGGCCCCCCACAACTTACCCCGTGCTGGGATTCAGGCCCGACAGGCCGATGGCCGAGTGGCTGCTGCTCTGGGGGCTGGGGTTGGTGCTGTTGGGGGGGGGCGGCGTGGCGGAATTGATGGTGGCGGGCCCCCCGCCCACCCCCGTCCGGCTGGGGGTCAGGGAGCCAACTGCTGAGGATAAGGTAGTCACTGCAAGACAGAAGTGGGGGTGGACAGGGGGGATCAGCAGAGGGAGCGGCTCATCCTCACGGGTCTTTGTTTGTATAGGCCCTGTGGAAACACAGTGCCTTGGTCTGCCCCCCTCAGCTGAGTTTAGGTAGGTTCTATGTAAACACTGGCCTTCAAGTGCTCATTCAATCTACTCCCTGTTGGCCAGGTAGTTTGTGCAGCTCCCAGATAAACACAGTGCCCTGCTGGCTCAGTCTCCTCCCATTTCTCTAGGCCCTACTTAAATAAAGGGCCTCAATTTCACTCTGCTGACTGAACAAAGTCCTGTTTGTGCAGGTCCTACGTAAATACAATGCCTCAGCCCCCACCCCTGCTGCACAGGGTCCCGTTTGTGCAGGTCCTACGTAAATACAATGCCTCAGCCCCCACCCCCGCTGCACAGGGTCCTGTTTGTGCAGGTCCTATGTAAATACAAAGCCTCAGCCCCCCCACCCCCGCTGCACAGGGTCCTGTTTGTGCAGGTCCTATGTAAATACAATGTCTCAGCCCCC
>NC_133779.1:62139298-62142330 GCF_003597395.2 Chelonoidis abingdonii | reverse complement strand
GGTGTCGGTACGTGCCACGTGGGGGGCTGTACCCGGGGTGTCGGTACGTACCACGTGGGGGCGGTACCCGGGGTGTCGGTACGTGCCATGTGCGGGCCGTACCCGGGGTGTCGGTACGTGCCACGTGGGGGGGCCGTACCCAGGGTGTCGGTACGTGCCACGTGGGGCGGCTGTACCCGGGGTGTCGCTACATACCATGTGCGGGCCGTACCCAGGGGGCTTGCCCTGGGCGGGCAGCATGGGGGTGCTGCTGCAGGGGTTGATGCGTTTCTCCTTCTGGCGGCGGTTGCAGAACCAGACACGGATCACCTCCTTCTCCATGTTCAGCTGCTCTGCGATCAGCAGGATCTCCTCTGAGGTAGGCTTCTGGTTCTGGGCGCAGTGACATAAGAACATAAGAGCGGTCGGACTGGGTCAGACCCAGGGTCCATATAGCCCAGTGTCCTGTCTGCCAGCGTGGCCAGTGGCAGGTGCCCCAGAGGGAGTGAACAGAACAGGGAACCATCAAGTGATCCATCCCCCATCGCCCATTCCCAGCTTCCGGCAGAGGCTTGGGACACCACCCCCGCCCAGCCTGGCTAATAGCCGTTGATGGACCTGTCCTCCAGGAACTTCTCTAGTTCTTTTTTTAGCCCTGTCATAGTCTTCACCTTCACAACACCATCTGGCAGGGAGTTCCACAGGTTGACAGTGCGTTGTGTGAAGAAATACGTCCTTGTGTTCGTTTTAAACCTGCTGCCTGTTAATTTCATTGCGTGACCCCCTAGTTCTTGTGTTACGTGAAGGGGTAAACAACAGTCTCTTATTTACTCTCTCCCCACCAGTCATGATTTTATAGCCCTCTATCATATCCCCCCTCAGTTGTCTCTTTTCCAGGCTGAAAAGCCCCAGTCTTATTAATCTCTCCTCATTCGGAAGCCTTTCCATCCCTCTCATCATTTTTGTTGCCGTTTTCTGAACCTTTTCCAATTCCAGTAGATCTTTTTTGAGCTGGGGCAACCACTTCTGCACCCAGGATTCAAGCTGTGGGCGTCCCATGGATTTATATGGAGGCACCATGATATTTTCTGGCTCATTATCTCTCCCTTTCCTAATGATGCCCAACACCCTGTTCACATTTGTGGCTGCCACTGCACATTGAGTGGATTTTTTCAGAGAACTATCCACAAAGGCTCCAAGGTCTCTTTCTGGAGTGGTAACAGCTAATTTAGACCCCATCTTATATGTGTAGTTGAGATTATGTTTCCAATGTGCATCACTTTGCACTTCTGAAGAGTGAATTTCATCTGCCATTTTGTTGCCCAGACACCGTTTTGTGAGATCCTGTTGCAGCTCTTCGCAGTCTGCCTGGGACTTAACTAGCTTGAGTAGTTTTGTGTCATCTGCAAAATTTGCCACCTCACTGTGTGACGAAGTAGGCGATTATCTTAATGGTTTGCATGAACACTGTGTGTGCCTCAGTTTCCCTGTGTGCTGCACAGGACCAGGTGTGACCTCACCTAGAAGCAGGGACCCCAGACACCAGCCTGGAGATTGGGGACCCAGCGACTGGTGACCAGGGACCCAGCCCAGCTCAGGGCCAGTGGGGGACCAATGGGCTGAGGAGAGAGGGGCCTGGGGACCTGTTCACCTAGGATGAAAGAGAAAAAACACAGGAGGGACTGGTGGGGGAGGGGATTTAGGGGGCTCAGCTGGAAGGAGGGGGCTGGATGGGGACAAGGAGCAGCCGGAGCCATGGGGCCGGGACAGGCCCAGCTGGGTGGGACTCAGACTGGCCGGGCCGAGGGCCCTGCGACCTGCCTGGGCTAGGTCCAGACGCTCAATAAACCTCCTGTGTGACGCTGGCAGAGTCACTGCAGCTAGAGATCGGGGGTGTTGCTCCCTCTGGGGGTGGGGGTCCCAGGGGCCCAAATCGAGGGGACTCCCCGAGGGGCCCCAGGCTGCTGGGGTCCCAGGGGTGTGGTTCCAGGAGGCAGCGAGGCCAGAGGGCCTAACCCCAGAGAAAGCGTAAACCCCAAGAAGGGCTGTCAGACTGGGGGGTTCCTCCCAGGGGCCACAGGGAGCCAAGCGAGTGCGGGGGGCTGGGAGCCCATGACACACTGTCTACCCCTTTTTCCAGCTCACTTGGGAATATGTTGAACAGCCCTGGACCCAGTACAGAGCCCTGGGGGACCCTGCTATTTACCTCTCTCCAGTCTGAAAACTGACCATTTCTTCCTCCGCTTCGTTCCCTGTCTTTGAACCAGTTACCAACTCATGAGAGGGACCTTCCCTCTTAGCCCGTGGCAGCTTCCCTTGCTTAAGAGCCTTTGGGGAGGGCCCCTGTCCAAGGCTTTCTGAAAGTCCATGTACGCGATAGCCGCTGGCTCCCCCTTGGCCATGTGCTTGTTGACCCCTCACAGAATTCTAGTAGATTGGGGAGGCGCGATTTCCCATCACAAAAGCTGAGTTGACTCTTCCCCAACAAATCGTGTTCACCCCTGTGTCTGACAATTCTGTTCTTTACTAGAGTTTAACCAGTTTGGCCGGCACTGAAGTCAGGCTCACCGGCCTGGAATTGCCGGGATCGCCTCTGGAGCCTTTTTACAAATTGGTGTCACATTAGCTACCCTCCAGTCATCTGGGGCAGAGGCTGATTTAAGCGATAGGTGACATACCACCACTACAACTGGGGTCCCTCGCAAAGCAGCGGGAGCACCATGGGAGGTGGGGGGGTCTCTCCCCAGGGACCCTAGGGGTGGGGGGGGTCTCTCCGAGGGGGCTCACCGCAAGAAAGCTCTTCTCCAGGGCGAAGCGCACGTTGGTCTCAATGCTGGTCCGCTTCTTGCGGCGCCGGCCTGGCAGCCCGTCAAAGCCCAGGCTGGGGCTGCTAAGCTGGTTGGGGCTGGGGAGGGTCGAGTCCACCGACATGGTCTCTGGCGGGTGTACAGACCATTCACTCGGGCCCCGCACTGTCCTGCCCCCAGCTGGCGCCATCCTAGTCCCAACCCACCCACAGTCCCCTCCCAGAGCCAGGAGAGAACCAGGAGCCC
>NC_133779.1:62121335-62134902 GCF_003597395.2 Chelonoidis abingdonii | reverse complement strand
AGTCTGCTCCAAGGGAGAGGAGGCTCCCCAAAGTCCTGACTGGTTTAGTGGGGAGCAGTTCCAGAGCATCGCCCGGGCACTCCATGACAAGGGAGATGGACAAACAGTTGGAGGTGTGGCGGGGGTAGATGGAGACAGACGGATGTGGGTGTGGGCAGGAGGGATGGAGGGTAATGGGGGGCATGGACAGACAGAGCAATGGGGGTGGGGGGATGGACGGACAGACGGAGGGGAGGTGGATACCGACCCCTCTGAGCCCCCGGCTGGCTCACCTGTGCAGGCAGCCCGGCGCGGGGAGGGGCTGGCAGGAGCCCCCCCGGGCTTTGCTGAGGTAGCTGAAAGAGATTTGGCGTCGGGAGCAGCCCTGCAGGAGAGGAGAGAGAGTGAGCCTTGGCGCCCAGCCCCCGCGATGCACCTGCCTCTGGGGTGTGTGGGGCACAGGACAGGTTATACTGAGACCCCTCGCCTGGGCACCCAGCCCCCGCGATGCGCCTCCTCTGAGGTGTGTGGGGTGCAAGACAGGTTATACTGAGACCCCTCACCTGGGCACCCAGCCCCCGCGATACGCCTCCTCTGGGGTGTGTGGGGTGCAGGACAGGTTATACTGAGACCCCTCGCCTGGGCGCCCAGCCCCCACAATGCGCCTGCCTCTGGGGTGTGGGGGGTGCAGGAAAGGTTATACTGAGACCCCTCGCCCGGGCACCCAGCCCCCACAATGCGCCTGCCTCTGGGGTGTGTGGGGTGTAGGACAGGTTATACTGAGACTCCTCGCCTGGGCGCCCAGCCCCCACGATGCGCTTGCCTCTGCGGGGTGGGGGGTGCAGGACAGGTTATACTGAGACCCCTTGCCTGGGCGCCCAGCCCCTGTGATGTGCCTCCTCTGGGGGGCTGGCCATACAGAGACCCTTGCCCAGGCAGAGATGCTTTCTCTCTGGGGTGGTGCGTGGGAGCCAATGCTAGGAGGTCCCTGGCTGAATGCTGGACGCCTGATGGAGGAGGCTGCTGGGGGTGGCCATGGGCGCTGAGGGGGCTGGGGAGAGCTGGGAGCAGGGTGTGCGGAGGCTGGGTGGAGCTGGAGGGCAGGGCACTGAGCAGAGGTGACTGGGGCAGGGCGCTGGGGGCTGGGGGAGAGGCTGGGGCAGGGCGCCTGGGGAGCTGGGGATGGAGGTGCGGGCACTGGGCACTGGGGAGGAGCTGGGGGTACAGGGGACGCTGGGGGGCTGAGGAGGTGGGGGCAGGGTGCTAGGAGCGGACTGGGGGAGCTGGGAGGGCAGGGTGCTGGGAGGGAGTGGGGGGCAGGGCGCTGGGGCTGGGGGAGCTGGAGGGCAGGCACTGGCAGGGAGCTGGGTGAGCAGGGCGCTGGGGAGAGCTGGGGGCAGGAGCTGCGGGCTGGGGAGCTGGAGGGCAGAGGCGCTGGGAGGGAAGCTGGGGGAGGGGGCGCTGGGGGCTGGCGGCGAGGCTGGAGGCAGCGGCGCTGGAGGCTGGGGGGCTGGGGGGAAGTGCGCTGGGGGCTGCGGGAGGAGCTGGAGGGCAGGGCGCTGGGGGCTGGGGGAGCTGGAGGGCAGGCACTGGGAGGACTTAGGGCGCTGTGGGAGGAGCTGGGGGCAGGCGTGGGCTAGAGGGCTAGGGGCGGCGGGGAGCTGGGGGAGGGGACCACTGCCAGGGCTGCTACCTTGCACTTGCTCCTGCTTGTGGGCCTTGTGCAGCAGGAAACTGGGCGGGCGGCTGGAGGTGGTGCCCAGGGACAAGCACAGCCTGCTGGAGCTGGAAGGAGCTGCTGAGATGTCCTGGGACAGAGAGAGGTTCAGGGGGCAGATGCGGGAAGCTGGGGCCTGGCACCAGTGGGGCTCAGAGCCTCAGCGGCCCCGTGCCCACAGCAAGCGACAGCTCTCCCCACCTATGGTGTGCAGCGAGGACACAGTTAACACACACTATCCCCCAGTACTCGGTGCAGTGCAAGTGCCCCCGCAGTGCCTGCGAGCAGTTGCAGTGGCACCCCATGCAGTGCCCAGCAGGATGCAATGACCCCCCCCCATAGTCTCCACATGATGCAGCGGCTACC
Source organism: Chelonoidis abingdonii (assembly GCF_003597395.2). Lineage (NCBI taxonomy): Eukaryota > Metazoa > Chordata > Testudines > Testudinidae > Chelonoidis > Chelonoidis abingdonii. The sequence continues at coordinate 62,132,840 of NC_133779.1, read as the reverse complement.
TACAATGCCAAAGCCCAGTGAAGTGACGCCCCTGGTGCTTGGTTGCAATGGCAGGTGACCCCTCTGCAGTGCCAGTTGCAATGCATGCCAGCCTGCAATGGCCAGCCCAGTGGAAGTGATTGCCCGATGGTGCCCCAGTGCCGATGCAGCGACTCCACCATTGCCCAGAGCGATGCAGCCGAGCCCCCGCCATGCCCGTGCGATGCATGACCCCCTGCGTGTGCCCAGAGCGATGCAGAGACCCCCACCATGCCCAGAGCGATGCAGTGACTCCCCTGCCTGTGCCAGTGCGATGCAGCGACCCCCCGGCATTGTCCCAGTTGTGATTCCAGCGAACCCCCTGACAGTGTCCAGTGTGATCCAGCGACCCCCTGCTGTGCCTGTTTGTAATGCAGGGACCCCCCCATGCCCAGAAGCGATGCAGAAAACTCTCCGCAGTGCCCAGAGCAATGCGTGACCCCCCACAGTGACCAGTGTATTCAGTGACCCCTGCAGTGCTCAGTGTCATGCAGTGACCCCCCGCCATGCCCAGAGCGATGCAGTGACCCCCCACCATGCCCAGAGTGATGCAGTGACCCCCGCAGTGCCCAGTGTGACGCAGTGACCCCCCTACACATGCCAGAGCAATGCAGTGATCCCCGCCAGTGCCAGTGTGATGCAGTGAACCCCTTGCCATAGCCTAGAGCGATGCACTTGATCCCCCTGTCATGTACCAGAGTGATGCAGTGACCCCTGCAGTGGCCAGTGGAGCAGTGACCCCCCTACCACCGTGCCCAGCAGCGAGTGCAGTGACCCCCCGTGCAGTGCCAGTGTGATGCAGTGACCCCCTTGCCAGCCTAGAGCAATTGCACCGCATCCCCTGTCATGTCCTAGAGTGATGTGCATGACCCCCTTGGCAGTGGCCAGTGTGAAAGCAGTGACCCCCCTACACCGTTCCAGGAGCGATGCAGTGAACCCCCGCGTGCCTGTTGCGAAAGCAGTGACTCCCCCACAGTGCTCAGTGTTGATGCAGTGACCCCCCCACTGTGCCCCAGAGCGATGCAGTGACCCCTGCAGTGCCCAGTGTGATGCCAGTGACCCCCCCCCTCCGCTGCTGCCCAGAGCGCTGCAGCGGGCCACCTGTTGGGGCATCCCTTTACCTGCGCGGTGAGCTGGATGGGCTCGCGACAGAGCCAGCTCGGGGCGTTTGCGGGCTGGCTCTGCGTGGCGCCTCACCCCCCGGCGGCTGGCTGGCGGCAGTGGGGCCTGCAGCCGGCCGCGTTTGGATTGCTGCACGGCCGCTGGCCAGGAGCTGCGGCCTGCGCCTGCTGCAGGAGGCTGCTGCTGGGCGGGCATCAGGGCCGTCAGCTGGGGCCGGGCAAAGCCGGGCGTGCAGGGGTGCCGGCAGACAGATCGTACCTTGTGGAGGGGGGACAGAGAGGGGAAGCAGCAGGTTTCAGTCCAGCGCATCCCCCCTGAACCGCCAACGGTGAGCGCAAGCAAGCCACCCACCCCTGTTTAGCACAAGATCACCAGCTGGGACCCCCCTCAGCCCACACTGGGGCGCCAGATGGGAGCCAGCGCCCCCTGCAGGGGAAAGGCCCCGTTGCTGTTTCCTGCCCCTTGAGCCAAAAGCCCCCACCCCCCACCCAGGGCCATCCACCCCCTCACCACCGGGGGCCCCCACTCACCGGCCAGCTGGCTGGCGGCTGAACATGAGCTGAGCCTGGGGCAGGTGCGGCTGCTGGGCCAGGGGGGGCTGGTGCTGGAGCGGAGCCAGGCGAGGGGTCCTCTGCCTTTGATCTGGGGGAGAGAGAGACGGTAGGGGGCAGGGGGGGCACTTGCGAGGGGGTCAAGGGCACGCTGGGGCCTGTGGGGATTGGCCGAAGAGGCCGGTGGGGGGTCAGAGGGGGTCACAGGGAGGGCCTGGGGGGGGATGGGGGGGGTCAGAAGTCGGGGGGCGTTGGAGCAGAGGGGGTTGGGGGTCAGGGGGGCCTGCAGGGGGGAGGCCTTGGCCCCGGCCAGCTGGGCCATTTCTCACGCTGATCTCTCCCTCCCCCAATGGAGCCGGGACCTCCCCCCCTCGGAAACTCTGAGGTGCTGGGCATGGGGAGATTCCCCTCCCCCAGCCCTGCCGGCATGGGGGCCACTATGGGGGGCAGGGCTGGGAGCTGCGAGGGGGGACAGGACCAGGGTTACCCTGACAATGGTCCTGCGGGGGCGGTTTCAGCTCCCAGCTTGTGGAGGGGGGCTGGCAGCCCTGGGGGGGTGGGGCGCTCGCTCATGCGCTTTCCCCATCCCCCCCCCGCCCGCTGAGCCCGCTTCCTGTTCGCCGCCCCGGGGCCCCGGGATTTCCCCCCACCCCCCACCCCCTGAGTCATCGCCGCAACCAGGCCAACCGAGCGAAAAACAGGAACGGGGGGGGGGGTGTGGAAACCCCTGGAACCAGGCATGGCCCCCTGCCAGGCATGGCCCCCCATGGCCCCCCAGCAAGGTGAAGCCCCCCAGGCCACAGCCCCCCGATGCCCCCCAGTGAGGTACAGCTCCCCCCTGAGGCCTGGCCCCCCACCGGCCCCCCAGGAGGTGCCAGCCCCCCAGCTACAGTTTCTTACCTTCGGCGCTGGGCCAGGGGCCGGGGAGAATGGGGCTGGCTTGCTCTGCGGGTCTTGCAACAGATGGGGGGACCCCGCAGTCCAGTGAGGATGGGACCCTCCTTGCCTCCGTTCCCCCCAACCCCACTTGCTCCCCCCACTTGCACCATGCTCTCCAGGACCCCAGGCCGCTCCCCGCACCGTGATTCCCCCCAGCCCTGCATGGTCCCTGTACCCCCCCAACCCTCCTGCTCCCCCCTCCTGCCCTCCCCCAGCCCCCCACACCTCTCTGGACCCTGCCACACTCCCCCCCGCACCGGGCTCTCCCTCGGCCCCCCTGAACTTCCCCTTCTCACTCACCTGGTGGTTTGCGTCGGGACCGTTTCGTTCTGTGTCTGGAACAAGAGAGAAAATGAACCTTCGTCTCTTGCCCCCCAGCAGGATCAAACCCTCACGACTCCCCCACCCCAGGGCCCTGCCCCCCCAAACCAGGGCATCCACAGGGCCTACTAAGGGCCTCATTCCTGACCCCCTTCGTGGGCTCCGCTGGGGGGAGAGACTTGTGGGTGGAGGGGCAGCCCCCAGCAGGGTTTCGGGGGTACCTGTGTGCTCCCCATGTGGCTCCACTCGTGCCTTCTCCAGCTCCAGTGGCTTAGACATTCTTATTTCTAGAGAGAGAGAAACGGGGAGCGATGAATAACCGGGCCTGGGACCCAGGCGTCCTGGCTCCCCCCTCCCCGCTCTAACCACTAGGCCCTACTCGCTTCCCAGAGCCAGGAGAGAACCCAGGAGTCCTGGCTCCCGGCCCACCCCCCTTTGTGACCCTGTTGGCTGCTCAATGACTGTGTCCGGATGGGGGGCAGCATGGGGGGCCAGCTAGGTGGGGCACAGAACTGGCCCTGATCCAGCCCTGGGGAGAGGAATGGGACATGGGCCCTTTCCCCTCCCCCTCTCAGTGCTCTCAGGCTGGGGCTCCCCACTCCTGAAGCCTAACCCCCCCATCAGATTTCCTCCCCAGCCCCTCCCCCACCGACCCAAATTGGGGGTGCCCCACAACCCAGCCAACTCCCCCCTGCCCAACCCTGCTCCCCACCCCAATCTACCCCCCCAGGAATTACCTGTGGGATGAGAATTTAACCCCTGCCTGTCCACGTCGCCTGCTCGCCCTCCGGCCAGCCCCAGGGGGTCCCTGCCCCCAAGGCCGCAGACACAGCCCCCCAGCTCCTGCCTGCTCAGCTGGCTCTGCGCCCCCGGGACCAAGTGGCCCAGAGCCCAGGGCTGCCAAGAGCCGCCTGCTGCCTCATTTGCATGAGGGACTGAGTCACCGGCACAAACCCCGAAACAGACAGGCGGGGGGTGGGGGCAGGCTCTGTGCTGGGGATCGGGATGGGATGTGACGGGGGGGGTGCAAATTGTTCCAGGCCGGATGCAGGTACGCGGGGCTCGTACACAGGTGGGTACGCTGGGGGCGTATACTGTGGGGCAGAGAGTAGGCCGGCCAGGCGCTACGCTGGCAGGAGTACACAGGGCCTGGGAGTATGCGGGGTGGGGACACCAGGGAGCAGGTACGCTGGGGACAGTACGCTGAGATATACACCAGGGGCTGGTATGCTGGGCGTGGATACACTGGAGGGGGGTACGGGGCTGGGCAGGAATAGGCCGGGGGGGCTGGGGTCGCTGGGAGGCAGATACGCAGGGGCCTGGTATGCGGGATGGCGTACACCAGGGAGGGGTAACTGGGCAGGGTTCGTGGATGGGATACACAGGGGCGCCCGGTACGGGGCTGGGGACGTGCGGGCGGGTGGGTACCCTGAGGGGGGTACATGGGGGCAGGTCGCTGGGTGGACACGGTGGGCTGGGTCGCTGGCGGCAGGTACGCCGAGGGCTGTCCCACAGGCCATGCCTGACGTCCCGAGCTGTGCGGCTGCGCCCCCGGCGTCTTGCTCTCTGGCCCCGTCGTGGATCCATCCACTCCCTGGGCCATTGGGGGGAGTCGTCCCCCGACCTGCCCGCCCCGGCCGATTTCAGCCTTTGGACTCCAGGCCCAGCCTGAGCCCCCCCCAGCCAGCCTCCCGCTAGTCGCAGCGAGGGCCAGGTGGCCGCATGGGGCAATGGGAGTCCCTGTCTGCCACTGCGGCCCTGGCTGGGGGGCTGGGCCCTGCTGGTGCGATGCCCTAGGCTGGCGGGGGCAGGGCCTGGCCAATCCCTCCCCAGCACTTTCCTTCTCCTATGTGTTTCCCTTTTCGCATTTTAGCTGTTTAAAAAGCCTCAGATTACTGAACCCAGGCTAAAAATACCCCGCGGAACCGCCGGCCCCCCAGCCGCCCCCCAGGCAGGCCCCCCACCTCGGGCCAGCCCCCCCAGCCAGCCCCTACCCCGATGACAGGGCCCCCACGGCGCGCACCCCCACCCCGACGGAGCCCCACCCCACAGGCAGGGCCCCACAGCCACGCACCCCACCCAACACAGGTCAGCCCCCCATGGCAAGACCCCCACCCCATGGAAGCCCCCACCCCAGGGTCAGCCCCTCACACCAGCCCCCCACCCCACGGCAGGCCCCACTCCCCACAGGCAGGGCCCCGACAGCCAGCACTCCCCACCTGACAGAGGCCCCCACCACGGGCCAGCCCCCACGGCCGCACCCACCATCCCACGGGCTAGGCCCTATCCATGGGCCACCCCCACAGCAGCACCCCACCCCACAGCAAAGTGCTCCCAATTTGCAGAAAATGGCCCACCCAGCCAGCCCCCATAACAGGCATTCCCTCCCCCAAGCCTGCATCCATGGCCAGTGGCCCCCCCCAGCAGTGCCCCGATGGCCAGTGGCCCCACAGCCAGTGCCTCCCACCCCAGGCCAGCAATCCCCAGGCCAGGCTCCCCCCACACCCAGCCCCCCACCCACCAACAAGCCCCTGCCCCACTTCCACCAGCATCGCCTGCCGGGACCCCACCACCCCATTGAACAGAGGCCAGATGCAGAGGGGTCCAGGCAGAGGAACTGACCCACCCCCTCCAGGTCCCCCAGCCCAGCCCCTGCTCCTGATTCCACCCCTACTGGCAGTCCACGTCGGGGTTCACCATGGCGGGTTGAGCTCAGATGCTTGGGGCCCTGGCAGCGTGGTGCCGGCGGTCGGGAGGGGTGACGGGAGGCATCCAGGGACAGAGGCAAGGGGGAGTTCCCACCCCCACCCCCTGGAGAGGAGAGGGAAGGAGCAGGGGGCAGGGAGGGAACGCGGCGGGCAGCAGGAAGTCAGCTGGGAGGAAATTGCCAGGGGAGGCGAGGGGTGAGAAAACACCGCGTGCACGAGCTCCTGGCACAGACACAGGGCACGCCCAGGCGGCAACAGGGCCTGCGAGCACAGATACACGTACACGCCGCGTGCGACAGGGCTCCTGGCACAGACAACCATACACCCATGATGCGACAAGCTGCCTGTACAGACACACTACCCGCGTTGCGACAGGGCTCCTGCACAGACACACATACACCGCGTGCGACAGGCTCCTGGCACAGACACACCAGTACACCCGCGTGTGAACGAGCTCCTGGCACAGACACACAATACACCCCGCATATCAAGGCGACAGACTCCTGTACAAGCACACATACACCCGCGTGCGAAGGGGCTCTGGCACAGACACACAGTTTACTACCTGCGTGCGAACAGGGCTCCTGCACAGGACACACGATAACCCGCGTGCGACAGAGCTCCTTGGCACAGACATACAACACCCGCGTGCACAGGGCTCTGGCACAGACACACATACACGCCGCGTGTGAAAGAGCTCCTGGCAACAGACACCATACGACCGCTGCGAAGCATAGCTCTGGTACAGACACACATACACCCGCCGGCGCAGGGTCCTGGCACAGACACACATACACCCACGTGTGGAAAAGCTCCGTGGCACAGACAGCAACAACACCCGCATTGAACAGAGGCTCTGGCAAAAACCAGGCTCACGAGGCGTGCAACGTAGGGCCTGCAGCACCACTGCACACTGCTGTGCACAGGGCCCCTAGCACGAACACGATGAACACCCAGCATGACAGAGCTCCTGCGAACAGACACACACGAGCATGCGTGTGCAGCAGAACCTCTGACACAAATACATGCACACACATGTGCAACAAAGCTTCTGGGCACGACACAGCACACCTTGCATGTGACAAGGCCCTTGACAGAGACCACTAGACTATGGGTGTCGAACAAGGTCCCGTGGCACAGAAAACCATACCAACATGAAACAGGCCCCCTGCAAAGCACATGCACATCCCCCATGTGACAGGGCATATGCCCACCTGCTTGCACAGGACCTGACATGGACACGAACGCTGCACCCCGTGCGACAAGGTCCCGACGACGTTCACACACAAACCACCCCCGTTGCGAAGGGTCCCCGACAGCAGACAGCACGCCCACCATCCGTGCGGACAGTGCCCCCGACCACAGACAACGCATTACTACCGTTGCGACAGGGTCCCCGAACGTTTCACAGCCCACCCCATGTGTACAGGGCCCCCGACTCGACACACGCCCAGCCGTGCGACAGGCCCCGACCGGAGACGAGCCCAGCCCTGCGACAGGCCCATGGCTCTGACACAACACACCCAATCTGCCCCGTGTTCTGGCACTCACAGCAAGCCCGCTGCAGGGAGCACCTGAGCCTCAGCGCTGTCCGCCAGGGGCAGCACGAACCGCATGAAGATTCACACCCAGCCCCCAGCCCCCCACTCCTGGCACCTCGGACTCGCGCCTGTTCCCATCTCTCAGTGGGCCCAACCCCCCAGGGTAGCCGGCTGGCGGGCAGCTATCGAGCCGGGGAGAAGGCTGTTGTGAGACACAGACTGGGCAGCGGCAGAGGCTGTGGGCCGTGGCGCTATGAGAGGCTGGGGGGCCTGAGGTTGGGGGGTGAGAGTCTGGGAGCACTTGACAAGGCTCGGCGCGGGGGGAATCTGAGGGCGTTGGTTGATTGGGGCTAGTGCGACAAGAGGTGAGGGTCAGTATCGCTCAGGTGAGGAGCTCCCCAGGCTGTGAGGGGGGGTGGAGGTGAGGGGGAAGGCCGGGGGCCTCCGGCTGGGGGTGGAACGGCCAGGGACGCTCCCTGGGGCTGGGTGGGCAGGGGCAAGAGGAAGGGCTGGGGGACGCTCCCGGATGTGGGCCAGGGCGAGGTGGAAGGCTGGGGACGCTCCCTGGGGCTGAGGGGCAGGGGGGAAGGGGGAGGGGCCGGGGAATGCGCCCCGGGCGGGAAGCGGGAGGAGGGGGAGGGCTGGGTCGGCCGCTGCCCGAGGTTGGGGTGAGGGGGAAGGGCCAGGGGAACGCTCCCCCGGGGTGGGGGCGGGGCAAGGGGACGGCGGCGTATGATCGCCGGGTCTGAGGGGGGGGGAGGTGAGGGGGAAGGGCGGGGGCGCTCCCCGGGGCTGGGGGTTAGGCGAAGGCAGAGCGCTCTTGGGGCTGGAGGGAGGGGGAATGAGCCGGGGACACTCCCCGGGCTGGGGGAGTTAGGAGGAAAGGCCGGGGGCGCTCCCTGGGGCTGGTGGGGTTAGGAGGAAAGGCCGGGGGGGTGCTCCCCGGAGATCGGCGTAGGGGCAGGAGTGGGGGACTGGCAGGAGATGGGGGTGCAGGCATGGGGGGGGTCAGGCCCAGGCATGGGGCTGGGCCTAGGCGTGGGGCGTGGGTGAACCCAGGCCCTCTCCCAGCAGGGGGTGCTGTGGGCGAGGGTGCGACCCGGCCCCCCAGCCTCTCCCCAAGCTGGGCCAGACCCAGTGAAGTGGCCTGGTGGGGGGCATCTTCCATGTGCACGTCTGTGTCCCCCCCAGCATCTACACACTCACCTGGTCCTTCCCCTGCTGTTGCACACTCATCTGCTCCTTCCCCTGCCCTCACACACTCGCCTGCCCCTTCCCCTGCTGTCGCACACTCACCTGCCCCTTCCCCTACTGTCACACACTCGCCTGCTCCTTCTCCTGACTTTGCACACTTGCCTGCCCCTTCCCCTGCCCTCGCACACTGGTCTGCATTTTCCCCTGCCCTCACACTCTCGCCTGCCCTTTCCCCTGCCGTTGCACACTCACCTGCTCCTTCCCCTGCTGTTGCACACTCACCTGTTCCTTCTCCTGCCCTTGCACACTCGCCTGCCCCTTCCCCTGCCCTCGCACATTGGCCTGCACTTTCCCCTGCCCTCACACACTCACCCGCCTCTTCCCCTGCCCTTGCTCACCTGCCTGCACTTTCCTCTGCCCTTGCACACTTCCCTGCACCTTCCTCTGACCTTGCACACTCACCTGCACTTCCCCTGCCCTTGCACACTCACCTGCATCTTCCCCTACCCTCACACACTTGTCTGCACCTTCCTCTGACCTTGCACACTCACCTGCCTCTTCCCCTGACCTTGCACACTTGCCTGCACCTTCCTCTGACCTTGCACACTCATCTGCACTTTCCCCTGCCCTCACACACTCACCTGCCTCTTCCCCTTCCCTCACACACTTGCTTGCACCTTCCTCTCCCGTCACCTGCAACCCCCACAACCTTTTCTGTCCCCTGGGTCTCCCCTCCCACAGCCCTGCAGGGGGCACAGCGTGTGAGACCCAATATTGTAGGCCCCACAATAATTCTCTGCACAGAAAGGGCACCATGCTGACACTTGCATTTCCAGTGCAAATAATTCTCCCCAGTACGGGGGGGGGGGGCAAACTGACTGCAGGGGGAGGCAGAGATGGGACCAGCGGGGAAAGGACGGGAAGATGGAGGGGGAGAGAAAACAGCAGGTGAATGATTGGCCGGGAGGGCGGGGGGGTGTTCCTGGGGGGCATGTCCATCAGCCCCAGCTCCCTCCCCCCGCCGGGGCTGCCGCGGGGAGTTTATCTGACAATGGGAAATGGTTCAGTGTCTCGGCTGCCGATCGATGAGCCTCGGGGGGGCGGCAGGGGGGGCCGCCGGCTCTGACCAGCCAGCCCATTGCATGGCCCCCCCAGCGCCGTCTGCCTCCCTGAGCCCCCGCCCCGGCACCACAGGTCACCACTGCACAAGGCTCAGTGCTCTGCTGCCTGCTCCCCTCGCCCAGGGATCGAGGCCCAGAACTAGGGGGACTCACCCCCGCCCCTCCCTCAATACAAGACGGGAGAGAATTAAACCATCCGGAGAGGAGCAGATTCAGCACAGACCCGGACACGTGCCTCATGGGGGGAGATGCAGAAAAAGCAAAAGGAGCGGAATTGCCCAAGGTCACACACAAAGAGCAGGGAGAGTCCAGGCCCCCCTGCTCTAACCACTAGACCCCACTCCCCTCCCAGAGCTGGGGAGAGAACCCAGGTGTCCGGGCTCCCAACCCCCCTGCTCTAACCACTAGACCCCACTTCCCTCCCAGAGCTGGGGAGAGAACCCAGGAGTCCAGGCTCCCCCTGCTCTAACCACCAGCCCCCACTGCTCTGCCAATTCCCCTCAAGCCCGACCGCTGTGGGTAAGCTCAGCATGCCAAGGCCCCTGGCTCAGCTGGGGTGGGAGGGTAGATGGGGATAAGGAGGCAGGGGCGAGGGCCGTTCCCTCCCCCCCCACCATCCCCCTTCACCCCCACAACTGGAGTCTCCCCCTGCCCAATTTGGCCAATTGGCAGAGCTGTCCGTCAGCCCTGAGTCCCCGCTGCGAGACTGGACACTGTCCCCTCAGGGGGCCGGGAGTGGGGTCAGGCGGGTCATGGGAGCCCCCCCTTACTGACACAAGGCTACAGACATGGGGGGGGGGGCACACAGCCTGGCCTGGTGCCTTTGGAGGCTGGGGGAATTTAGGGGAAACTCCTGCCCTGGGGATGGGGGGCTGAGTCCTGGTGAACCCACATCATGAGTGGGTCACTGAATGAGCATCAGATGGGGCCAGATGGGAGCTGGCACCCCCCCACCCAGCCAGCCCCCACCCTGGGGCAGATCGGGGCCGGCGCCCCCTAGAGGGGAGAGGCCCTGTGCCCTGTTCCCTGCCCCCAGAGCTGGCTGGCCCATGGGGGAGGGTTTGGAGGCTGCGGGGGCGGGCAGTGCAGGCAGGGCCTCAGTGGTGCCTGTCACTCGCTGTCCCAGCTGAGCTGACGCTAATTAAAACTCCATTAAACTTCATTAAGTGGCTCCACTTCCGACCTCATTAAATGCTGATGAGGAGAGAGACGTCCCCCCTGCTCCATCTCGCCCAACCCCAAGCCACCCACCTGCCAGGCTGCTCTGAGCTCTGGGCCCGGGGCCGAGGACAGGCTGGGGGGCGCCACCGAGGGGCCGGGCGATTGGCTGAGGAAGGGGATCCCCCAAAGTGCAAACAGCTCAGCCCCGAACCTCCAGCCCGGAACCTTCCCATCCCCACTGTTCTAGTCATGGAACCTTCCAGCTCCAACATTCCAGCCCCGGAACCTTCCCACCACCAAAGTTCCAGCCCCGGAACCTTCCCACCCCCACTGTTCTAGTCATGGAAACTTCCAGGTCCAACATTCCATCCCCCGAATCTTCCCACCCCAATGTTCCAGACCCAAGATACCACCTGGAACCTTCCAATCCCCAACGATCCAGTCCTGGAATCATCCCGCTCCCAGTGTGCCAGCTCTGGAACCTTCCCGACCCCAACATGCCAGAACCAGAATCTTCCAACAGAAACGTTCCCGCCTCGGAACCTTCCATAGCCAACGTTCCAGTCCCGGAAATGTCCAGCCCCCCTGTTCTAGTCATGGACCCTTCTCACCCTCTTGGGTCTGGTGCCTGCTCCGTCCTGACTCCCCCACCCCTGGCCCCAGGGCCGGAACTCCCCTCACTCGCCCCCGGTCCAGTCCCTCTCCCATTCCCTCCTCCTGTATCTCAGCCCCCACATGGCCTTTACACCCGCATGGCCCTGCGCTCCCTCTGCGGCCTTCCACACTCCCTCGTTCCCCACACACTGGGTCCCCGCTCCCTCCCTCTGCG
>NC_133779.1:62109276-62121235 GCF_003597395.2 Chelonoidis abingdonii | reverse complement strand
GACCCCCCGCAGTGCCCAGTGTGATCCAGCGACCCCCTGCAGTGTCCAGTGTGATCCAGCGACCCCCCTGCTGTGCCTGGTGTGATGCAGGGACCCCCCCCATGCCCAGAGCGATGCAGAAACTCTCCGCAGTGCCCAGAGCAATGCAGTGACCCCCCACAGTGACCAGTGTGATTCAGTGACCCCTGCAGTGCTCAGTGTCATGCAGTGACCCCCCTGCCATGCCCAGAGCGATGCAGTGACCCCCCCACCATGCCCAGAGTGATGCAGTGACCCCCGCAGTGCCCAGTGTGACGCAGTGACCCCCCTACACCATGCCCAGAGCAATGCAGTGATCCCCGCAGTGCCAGTGTGATGCAGTGAACCCCTTGCCATGCCTAGAGCGATGCACTGATCCCCTGTCATGTCCAGAGTGATGCAGTGACCCCTGCAGTGGCCAGTGTGAAGCAGTGACCCCCCTACACCGTGCCCAGAGCGATGCAGTGACCCCCCTGCAGTGCCAGTGTGATGCAGTGACCCCCTTGCCATGCCTAGAGCAATGCACCGATCCCCTGTCATGTCCAGAGTGATGCAGTGACCCCTGCAGTGGCCAGTGTGAAGCAGTGACCCCCCTACACCGTTTCCAGAGCGATGCAGTGACCCCCGCCGTGCCTGTTGCGATGCAGTGACTCCCCCACAGTGCTCAGTGTGATGCAGTGACCCCCCCCACTGTGCCCAGAGCGATGCAGTGACCCCTGCAGTGCCCAGTGTGATGCAGTGACCCCCCCCCCTCCGCTGTGCCCAGAGCGCTGCAGCGCCACCTGTGGGGGCATCCCTTACCTGCGCGGTGAGCTGGATGGGCTGCGACAGAGCCAGCTGGGGCGTTTGCGGCTGGCTCTGGGGCGCCTCACCCCCCGGCGGCTGGCTGGCGGCGTTGGCTGCAGCGGCCGCGTTGGATTGCTGCACGGCCGCTGCCAGGAGCTGCGCCTGCGCCTGCTGCAGGAGGAGCTGCTGCTGGGCGGGCATCAGGGCCGTCAGCTGGGGGCCGGGCAAGCCGGGGTGCAGGGGGTGCGGGCAGGGGAGGGGGACAGAGAGGGGAAGCAGCAGGTTAGTCCCAGCGCATCCCCCCTGGAAGCGCCAGTGAGCGGCAAAGCAGCCCCCACCCCTGTTAGCACAAGAGCACCAGCTGGGGACCCCCCTCAGCCCACACTGGGGCCAGATGGGAGCCAGCGCCCCCTGCAGGGGAAAGGCCCCGTGCTGTTTCCTGCCCCTTGAGCCAGCCCCCACCCCCCACCCCAGGGCCATCACCCCCCTCACCACCGGGGGCCCCCACTCACCCCGGCCAGCTGGCTGCCGGCTAACATGAGCTGAGCCTGGGGCAGGTGCGGCTGCTGGGCCGGGGGGGCTGGTGCTGGAGCTGGAGGCAGGGCCGAGGGGTCCTCTGCCTTGATCTGGGGGAGAAGAGAGACGGGTCAGGGGGGCAGGGCACTGCGGGGGGTCAAGGGTCACAGCTGGGGCCTGTGGGGGCCCAAGAGCTGTGGGGGTACAGGGCAGGAGCCGGGGGGGATGGGGGGTCAGAAGTCGGGGGCGTATGAGCAGAGGGGGTGGGGGTCAGGGGTGGCCTGGCAGGGGACTTGGCCCGGCCAGCTGGCCATTTCTCACGCTGATCTCTCCCTCCCCAATGGAGCCGGGACCTCCCCCCCTCGGAAACTCTGAGGTGCTGGCATGGAGATCCCTCCCCCAGCCCTGCCGCATGGGGATTGGTTAGGGGCAGGGGGACTGCGAGGGGGACAAGACCAGGTTTACCTGACAATGTCCTGGGGGTTAGTCCCCAGCTTGTGGAGGGCTGAGCCTGGGGGTGGTGTGCGCTCGCTCATGCGCTTTCCCCATCCCCCCCCCGCCCGCTGAGCCGCTTCCTGTTGCCGCCCCGGGGCCCGGGATTTCCCCCCCCCCACCCCCTGATCATCGCCCGCAACCAGCAACCGAGAAACCAGGACGGGGTGGGGGGGTGGAAACCCCTGGGAACAGCATGGCCCCCTGCCAGGCATGGCCCCCCACTGGCCCCCAGCAAGGTAAGCCCCCCGGCACAGCCCCCCGGCCCCCCAGTGAGTACAGCTCCCCCCTGAGGCCTGGCCCCCCACCGGCCCCCCAGGCAGTGCCAGCCCCCCAGCACATTCTTACCTCGGGCTGGCCCTATATAGGGGCGGGGAGAATGGGGCTGCTTGCTCTGCGGGTCTGCACCAGATGGGGGACCCGCAGTCAGTGAGGAATGGGACCCTCCTTGCCTCCGTTCCCCCCAACCCCACTGTGCTCCCCCCACCTGCACCATGCTCTCCAGACCCCAGCTCCTCCCCGCACCTGATCCCCCAGCCCTGCTGGTCCCTGACCCCCAACCCTCTGCTCCCCCTCCTGCCTCCCCCCCCCACCCCACTCTCTGGGACCCTGCCACACTCCCCCTGCACGGCTCTCCCTCGGCCCCCTGCAACTTCCCCTTCTCATCACCTGGTGGTTTGCGTCGGACCGTTTCGTTTCTGTGTCCTGGAATACAAAGAAGAAAATGAAACCTTCGTCTCTTGCCCCCAGAGGATCAAAACGCCTCACGATCCCCACTCCCCAGGGCCCTGGCCCCCCAAACCAGAGGCATTCCACAGGGCCTACTAAGGGCCTCATTCCTGACCCCCTTCGTGGGCTCCGCTGGGGGGAGAGACGTGGTGGAGGGGCAGCCCCAGCAGGGTTATCGGGTACTGTGTGGCCCCCATGTGGTCCACTCTGCCTTCTCCAGCTCCAGTGGCTTAGACTTCTTATTTCAGAGAGAGAAAACGGGAGCGATGAATAACGCCGCGGACCCAGCCGTCTCCTGGTCCCCCTCCCCGCTCTAACCACTAAGGCCCTACCGCTTCCCAGAGCCAGGAGAGAACCCAGGAGTCCTGGCTCCCGGCCCACCCCCCTTTGGACCCTGTTGGTGCTCAATGACTGTGTCGGAGGGGGGCAGCAGGGAGCCAGCTAAGGTGGGGCACAGAAAGCTGGCCCTGATCCAACCCTGGGGAGAGGAAGACATGGGCCTTCCCCTCCCCTCTCACGTGCTCTCAGGGGGCTTCCCCACTCCTGAAGCCTACCCCCCCATCGAGATTTCTCCCCAGCCCTCCCCCACCGACCAATTCGGGGTGCCCCACACACCCAGCCAACTCCCCCTCCCAACCCTGCTCCCCACCCCAATCCCCCCCCAGAATTACCTTGGTATCGGAAATTTAACCCCTTGCCTTGTCCCGTCGCCTGCTCGCCCTCCTGGCCAGCCCCAGGGGGTTCCCTGCCCCTAAGGCCGCGCGACACCCCCAGCTCCTGCCTGCCCTCAGCTGGCTCTGCTGCCCCCGGGGACCAGTGCCAGAGCCAGGCTGCCAAGAGCGCCTCTGCTCATTTGCATGAGGGACTGAGTCACCGCACCAAACCCGAAACACAGACAGGCGGGTGGGGCAGGCTCTGTGCTGGCGATTCTGGGATGGGGATAGGGGACGGGAGGGGGGGTGGCAATGTTCCCAAGGTGCCGGGGGCAGGGTTACGCGGGGCTCGGTACCACAGGGGGTGGACGCTGGGGGGGCGTTATGGGGGCAGAGTAGGCCGGGCAGGGGCTACGCTGGGAGGCAGTACACAGCGGCCTGGGGTATGCGGGCGGTGGGGTCACCAGGGAGCAGGTACGCTGGGGCCAGTACGCTGAGATGGATACACCAGGGGCTGGTATGCTGGGGGTGGATACACTGGAGGAGGGGACGGTGGGCAGGAATAGGCCGGGAGGTGGGGTCGCTGGGAGCAGAGTACGCAGGGGGCCTGGTATGCTGGGGATGCGTACACCAGGGAGAGGGACACTGGGCAGGGTTCGTGGATGGGATACACAGGGGCGCCCGGTACGGGGCTGGGGACGTGCGGGCGGGTGGGTACCCTGAGGGGGGTACATGGGGGCAGGTCGCTGGGTGGACACGGTGGGCTGGGTCGCTGGCGGCAGGTACGCCGAGGGCTGTCCCACAGGCCATGCCTGACGTCCCGAGCTGTGCGGCTGCGCCCCCGGCGTCTTGCTCTCTGGCCCCGTCGTGGATCCATCCACTCCCTGGGCCATTGGGGGGAGTCGTCCCCCGACCTGCCCGCCCCGGCCGATTTCAGCCTTTGGACTCCAGGCCCAGCCTGAGCCCCCCCCAGCCAGCCTCCCGCTAGTCGCAGCGAGGGCCAGGTGGCCGCATGGGGCAATGGGAGTCCCTGTCTGCCACTGCGGCCCTGGCTGGGGGGCTGGGCCCTGCTGGTGCGATGCCCTAGGCTGGCGGGGGCAGGGCCTGGCCAATCCCTCCCCAGCACTTTCCTTCTCCTATGTGTTTCCCTTTTCGCATTTTAGCTGTTTAAAAAGCCTCAGATTACTGAACCCAGGCTAAAAATACCCCGCGGAACCGCCGGCCCCCCAGCCGCCCCCCAGGCAGGCCCCCCACCTCGGGCCAGCCCCCCCAGCCAGCCCCTACCCCGATGACAGGGCCCCCACGGCGCGCACCCCCACCCCGACGGAGCCCCACCCCACAGGCAGGGCCCCACAGCCACGCACCCCACCCAACACAGGTCAGCCCCCCATGGCAAGACCCCCACCCCATGGAAGCCCCCACCCCAGGGTCAGCCCCTCACACCAGCCCCCCACCCCACGGCAGGCCCCACTCCCCACAGGCAGGGCCCCGACAGCCAGCACTCCCCACCTGACAGAGGCCCCCACCACGGGCCAGCCCCCACGGCCGCACCCACCATCCCACGGGCTAGGCCCTATCCATGGGCCACCCCCACAGCAGCACCCCACCCCACAGCAAAGTGCTCCCAATTTGCAGAAAATGGCCCACCCAGCCAGCCCCCATAACAGGCATTCCCTCCCCCAAGCCTGCATCCATGGCCAGTGGCCCCCCCCAGCAGTGCCCCGATGGCCAGTGGCCCCACAGCCAGTGCCTCCCACCCCAGGCCAGCAATCCCCAGGCCAGGCTCCCCCCACACCCAGCCCCCCACCCACCAACAAGCCCCTGCCCCACTTCCACCAGCATCGCCTGCCGGGACCCCACCACCCCATTGAACAGAGGCCAGATGCAGAGGGGTCCAGGCAGAGGAACTGACCCACCCCCTCCAGGTCCCCCAGCCCAGCCCCTGCTCCTGATTCCACCCCTACTGGCAGTCCACGTCGGGGTTCACCATGGCGGGTTGAGCTCAGATGCTTGGGGCCCTGGCAGCGTGGTGCCGGCGGTCGGGAGGGGTGACGGGAGGCATCCAGGGACAGAGGCAAGGGGGAGTTCCCACCCCCACCCCCTGGAGAGGAGAGGGAAGGAGCAGGGGGCAGGGAGGGAACGCGGCGGGCAGCAGGAAGTCAGCTGGGAGGAAATTGCCAGGGGAGGCGAGGGGTGAGAAAACACCGCGTGCACGAGCTCCTGGCACAGACACAGGGCACGCCCAGGCGGCAACAGGGCCTGCGAGCACAGATACACGTACACGCCGCGTGCGACAGGGCTCCTGGCACAGACAACCATACACCCATGATGCGACAAGCTGCCTGTACAGACACACTACCCGCGTTGCGACAGGGCTCCTGCACAGACACACATACACCGCGTGCGACAGGCTCCTGGCACAGACACACCAGTACACCCGCGTGTGAACGAGCTCCTGGCACAGACACACAATACACCCCGCATATCAAGGCGACAGACTCCTGTACAAGCACACATACACCCGCGTGCGAAGGGGCTCTGGCACAGACACACAGTTTACTACCTGCGTGCGAACAGGGCTCCTGCACAGGACACACGATAACCCGCGTGCGACAGAGCTCCTTGGCACAGACATACAACACCCGCGTGCGACAGGGCTCCTGGCACAGACACACATACACCCGCGTGTGAAAGAGCTCCTGGCACAGACACACATACACCCGCGTGCGACATAGCTCCTGGTACAGACACACATACACCCGCGTGCGACAGGGCTCCTGGCACAGACACACATACACCCACGTGTGAAAGAGCTCCTGGCACAGACACACATACACCCGCATGCAACAGAGCTCCTGGCACAAACACAGGCTCACGAGGCGTGCAATAGGGCCTGCAGCACACACACCTGCACACCTGCTGTGCAACAGGGCCCCTAGCACGAACACATGAACACCCAGCATGACAGAGCTCCTGGAACAGACACACAGACATGGTGTGCAACAGAACCTCTGACACAAATACATGCACACACAGTGTGCAACAGAGCTTCTGGCACAGACACAGGCACACCTTGCATGTGACAAGGCCCTTGACAGAGACCCACATAGACTTGGTGTGCGACAGGTCCCGTGGCACAGAAACACATACCAAACATGCAACAGGCCCCCTGAAAAGGACACATGCACATCCCCCATGTGACAGGGCATATGCCCACCCTGCTTGCAACAGGACCCTGACATGGACACACGCTCACCCCCGTGCGACAAGGTCCCCGACACGTTCACACACACACCCCCGTGCGACAGGGTCCCCGACACAGACACACGCCCACCTCCGTGCGACAGGGCCCCCGACACAGACACACGCTTACTACCGTGCGACAGGGTCCCCGACACGTTCACACGCCCACCCCTGTGTGACAGGGCCCCCGACACGGACACACGCCCAGCCCCGTGCGACAGAGCCCCCGACACGGAGACATGCCCAGCCCCGTGCGACAGGGCCCCTGGCTCTGACACACACACACAATCTGCCCCGGGTCTGGCACTCACAGCAACCGCTCAGGGAGCACCTACGCCTCAGCCGCTGTCCGCCAGGGGGCAGCAGAACCGCATGAAGATTCACACCCAGCCCCCCAAGCCGCCCCCCACTCCTGGCACCTCGGACTCCCCTGTTCCCATCTCTCAGTGGGCCCCCAACCCCCCCAGGGGTCAGCCTGGCTGGCGGGCAGCTATCGAGGCCGGGGAGGCGTTGTGAGGACACAGACTGGGGCAGCATCAGAGGCTGTGGGGCCCGTGGGCGCTATGAGGAGGCTGGGGGGGGGCTGTAGGGTTGGGGGGGTGAAGAGTCTGGGGAGCACTGACAAGGGCTGGCGGCGGGGGGAATCTGAGGGGGGTGTTGATGGGCTGTGCGGACAAGAGGTGAGGGTTGAGGCTCATGCTCCCCAGGCTGTGAGGGGGGTGGAGGTGAGGGGGAGGGCCGGGGCGCTCCTGGGCTGGGGGGGGGAACGGCCAGGGACGCTCCCTGGGCTGGGTGGGCAGGGGCAAGGAGGAAGGGCTGGGGGACGCTCCCAGGAGATGTGGGCCAGGGGAGCGAGGGGAGAGGGCTGGGGACGCTCCCTGGGGCTGGGGGGCAGGGGGAAGGGCGGAGGGGCCGGGGAATGCGCCCGGGCTGGGAGCGGGGAGAGAGGGGGAAGGGCTGGGCGCTGCCCGGAGGTTGGGGGGTGAGGGGGAAGGGCCAGGGGACGCTCCCCCGGGGGTGGGGCAGGGGCAAGGGGAAGGCGGGGTATGATCGCCAGGGCTGAGGGGGGGGGGGGTGGAGGTGAGGGGGAAGGGCGGGGGCGCTCCCCGGGGCTGGGGGGTAGGCGAAAGGGCCAGGGGTGCGCTCTCTGGGCTGGAGGGAGGTGGAGGAATGAGCCAGGGGACACTCCCCGGGCTGGGATGATTAGGAAAGGCCGGGGGCGCTTCCCTGGCTGGTGGGGTAGGAGGAAAAGGCCGGGCGGGGTGCTCCCCGAGATCGGCGTAGGGCAGGAGTGGGGACTGGCAGAGATGGGGCTGCAGCATGGGGGGGGTCAGGCCCAGGCATGGGGCTGGGCTAGGCGTGGGGCGTGGGTGACCCAGCCTCTCCAAGCAGGGGTGCTTTGTGGGCGAGGTGCGACCCGGCCCCCAGCCTCTCCCAAGCTGGGCCAGACCCAGGAAGTGGCCTGGTGGGGGCATCTTCCATGGTGCACGTCTGTGTCCCCCACAATCTACACACTCACCTGGTCCTTCCCCTGCTGATTGTTGCACACTCATCTGCTCCTTCCCTGCCCTCACACACTCGCCTGCCCCTTCCCCTGCATGCTCGCACACTCACCTGCCCCTTCCCCTACTGTCACACACTCGCCTGCTCCTTTCTCCTGACTTTGCACACTTGCCTGCCCTTCCCCTGCCCTCGCACACTGGTCTGCAGTTTCCCTTGCCCTCACACTCTCGCCTTGCCCTTTCCCCGTGCGTTGCACACTCACCTGCTCCTTCCCCTGCTGTTGCCACTCACCTGTTCCTTCTCCTGCCCTTGCACACTGCCTGCCCCTTCCCTGCCCTCGCACATTCGGCCTGCATTTTACCCTGCCCTCAAACTTCACTCACGCCTCTTTCCCCTGCCCTTGCTCACCTGCCTGCACTTTCCTCTTGCCCTTGCACACTTCCCTGCACCTTCCTCTGGGACCTTGCACACTCACCTGCACTTCCGCCTGCCCTTGCACACTCACCTGCATCTTCCCCTACCCTCACACACTGTCTGCACCTTCCTCTGACCTTGCACACTCACCTGCCTCTTCCCCTGACCTTGCACACTTGCCTGCACCTTCCTCTGACTTGCACACTCATCTGCACTTTCCCCTGCCCTCACACCCTCACCTGCCTCTTCCCCTTCCCTCACACACTTGCTTGCACCTTCCTCTCCCGTCACCTGCACCCCCACAACCTTTTTCTGTCCCCTTAGGGTCTCCCTCTCCACAGCCCTTGCAGGGGCACAGCGTGTGAGACCCAATATTGTGTAGGCCCCACATTAATTCTCTGCCGCACAGAAAGGGCACCAGCTGACACTTGCATTTCCTCAGTGCAAATAATTCTCCCCAGTACGGGGGGGGGGGAGGCAGAGATGGGACCAGCGGGGAAAGACGGGAGATGGAGGGAGAGAAACAGCAGGTGAATGATTGGCCGGGAGGGCGGGGGTGTTCCTGGGGGCATGTCCATTCAGCCCCAGCTCCCTCCCCGCCGGGGCTGCCAGCGGGGTTTTATCTGACAATGGGAAATGGTTCAGGCATGTCTCGGCTGCCGATCGATGAGCCTCGGGGGGCGGCAGGGGGGGCCGCGGGCTCTGACCAGCCAGCCCGCATTGCATGCCGCCCCCAGCGCCGTCTGCCTCCTGAGCCCCCGCCCCGGCACCACAGGTCACCACTGCACAAGGCTCAGTGCTCTGCTGCCTGCTTCCCCTCGCCCAGGGATCGAGGCCCGAACTAGGGGGACTCACCCCGCCCCTCCCTCAATACAAGACGGGAGAGAATTAAAGCCATCCGTGAGAGAGCAGATTTCGCACAGACCCGGACACGTGCCTCATGGGGGAGATGCAGAAAAAGCCAAAAGGAGCGGAATTTGCCCAATGGTCACACACAAAGAGCAGGGAGAGTCCAGGCCCCCCTGCTCTAACACTAGACCCCACTTCCCCTCCCAGAGCTGCGGGAAAGAACCCAGGTGTCCGGGCTCCCAACCCCCCTGCTCTAACTCACTAGACCCCACTTTCCCCAGAGGCTGGGGAGATGAACCCAGGAGTCCAGGCTCCCCCCTCGCTCTAACCACCAGCCCCCACTGCATCCTGCCAATTCTCCCTCAAGCCGACCGCTGTGGGTAAGCTCAGCATGCCAAGGCCCCTGGGCCTCAGCTGGGGTGGGAGGGGTAGATGGGGTTAAGGAGGCAGGGCGAGGGCCGTGTCCCTCCCCCTCCCACCATCCCCCTTCACCCCCACAACTGGAGTCTCCCTGCCCAATTTGCCAATTGGCAGAGCTGTCCGTCAGGCCCTGAGTCCTCGCTGCGCAGACTGAGACAAGCTTGTCCCCTCAGTGGGCCGGCTTAGTGGGCTCAGGCGGTCGTCGGGTCATGGTGGAGCCCCCCTTACTGACACAAGGCTACAGACATGGGGGGGGGGGTGCACACAGCCTGGCCTGGTGCCTTTGGAGGCTGGGGGATTTAGGGAAACTCCTGCCCTGGGGATGGGGGGCTGTAGTCCTGGTGAACCCACATCATGAAGTGGCGTCACTGAATGAGCATTCAGATGGGGCCAGATGGAATGTTTGGAGCTGGACCGCCCCACCCAGCAGCCCACCTGGGTCAGATCGGAGGCCGGACGCCCCCTAGAGGGAGAGGCCCTGGCCCTGTTCCCTGCCCCAGAGGCTGGCTGCCCTATGGGGGAGAGTTGTGGAGGCTGCGGGGCGAGCAGGTGCAGGCAGGGCCTCAGTGGTGCCTGGTCACTCGCTGTCCCAGCTGACGCTGACGCTAATTAAAACTCCATTAAACTTCATTAAGTGCTCCACTTCCGACCTCAATGTAAATGCTGCATGAGGAGAGAGACGTCCCCCTGCTCCAATCTCAGCCCAACCCCAAGCCACCCAACCTGCCAGGCTGCTCTGAGCTCTGGGCCCGGGGCCGAGGACAGGTGGGGGGCGCCCGAGCGCCGTTCGATTGGCTGAGGAAGGGGTCCCCCAAGTGCAAACAGCTCGTCCCCGACCTCCAGCCCGAACCACTTCCCATCCCACGTTTAGTCCATGGACACCTTCAGCCAAATTCCAGCCCTGACCTCACCACCAAGATTTCCAAGCCCGGAACCTTCCACCCACTGTTTCTAGTCATGGAAACTCCAGCGTCACCATTCACATCCCCGATCTTCCCCACCCAAGGTCCAGACCCAGTACCCCCTGGAACTTCCATCCCCAACGATCCAGTCCTGGAATCATCCCGCTCTCCAGTGTGCCGCTATGGAACCTTCCGGACCCCAAGAGCCAGACCAGAATCTTCCAACAGAACGTTCCGCCTCGGAACCTTCCTATAATCCAACGTTCCGAGTTCCCGGAATGTCCAGCCCCCCTTGTTCTAGTCTATGGACCCTTTCCTTCAACCCTCTTGGTCTGGCTGCTCGTCGCTGACTCCCCCCCTGGCCCCAGGGCCGGAACTCCCTCACTCGCCCCTCGTTCCCCCAGCACTGGGTCACCCCCCTCCTTCTGCGGCCTTCCACACTCCCTCGTTCTCCACACACTGGGTCCCCGCTCCCTCCCTCTGCGGCCTTCCACACTCCCTCGTTCCCCACACACTGGATCCCCCCCTCCCTCTGCGGCCTTCCACACTCCCTCGTTCCCCACACACTGGATCCCCCCCTCCCTCTGAGGCCTTCCACACTCCCTCGTTCCCCACACACTGGATCCCCCCCTCCCTCTGCGGCCTTCCACACTCCCTCGTTCCCCACACACTGGGTCACCCTCTCCCTCTGCGGCCTTCCACACTCCCTTGTTCCCCGCTCCCTCCTTCTGCGGCCTTCCACACTCCCTCGTTCCCCCCGCACTGGGTCACCCCTCTCCCTCTGCGGCCTTCCACACTCCCTCGTTCCCCCCGCACTGGGTCACCCCTCTCCCTCTGCGGCCTTCCACACTCCCTCGTTCCCCACACACTGGGTCCCCGCTCCCTCCCTCTGTGACCTTCCACACTCCCTCGTTCCCCACACACTGGGTCCCCGCTCCCTCCCTCTGCGGCCTTCCGCACTCCCTCGTTCCACCCGCACTGGATCCCCCCCTCCCTCCCTCTGCGGCCTTCCACACTCCCTCGTTCCCCGCTCCCTCCCTCTGCGGCCTTCCACACTCCCTCGTTCCCCGCTCCCTTCCTCTGCAACCTTCCACACTCCCTCGTTCTCAACACACTGGGTCCCTGCTCCCTCCCTCTGAGGCCTTCCACACTCCCTCGTTCCCCACACACTGGGTCACCCCTCTACCTCTGCAACCTTCCACACTCCCTCGTTCCTCACACACTGGGTCACCCCCCTCCGCGGCCTTCCACACTCCCTCATTCCCCACACACTGAGTCACCCCCATCCTTCCCTCTGCGTCCTTCCACACTCCCGCGTTCCCCCCGCACTGGGTCACCCCCTCCCTCCTTCCCTCTGGGGCCTTCCACACTCCCTCGTTCCCCACACACTGGGTCACCCCCCTCCCTCCCTCCGCGGCCTTCCACACTCCCTCG
>NC_133779.1:62059650-62107796 GCF_003597395.2 Chelonoidis abingdonii | reverse complement strand
CCCCTGCAAACTAACCCCTTCTGACACCCACCATCCCCCTGCAAACTAACCCCCTCTTGACACCCCATCTCCCCTGCAAACTAACCCCCCTCCTAAAACGTCCCATCCCCCTGCAAACTAGCCCCTTCCTGACACCTGACACCCCCTGCTAACTCACCCCTCTCCTGTCATGTCCCCCCTGCAAAGGGATGGTTGGGTAGAGGGCTGCGGGGAGAGATGGAGGTATGGTTAGGCAGAGGGGTGAGGAGATGGATGGACGGATGGAGGGATGGTTGGGTAGAGGGGTGTGGGGACGAACGGAGGGAAGGAAGGTTGGATAGAGGGGTGAGGGAATGGATGGACAGGGGGATGGATAGGTATAGGGCTGAGGGAATGGATGGATGGAGGGATGGTTGCATAGAAGGATGGTTGGATGGATGGACGGAGGGATGATTGGGTAGAGGGGTACGGGGATGTATGGAGGTATGGTTAGGCAAAGGGGTGCAGAGATGGATGGATGGACGGAGGGATGGTTGAGTATAGGGGTAGGGGAATGGCTGGACGGAGGGATGGTTAGATAGAGGGGTGCACGGATGGATGGATGGAGGGATGGTTGGATAGACGGGTGCGGGGGTGGACGGACGGACAGATGGTTGGATACAGGGTTGTGGGGGGTGGATGGATGGAGGGATGGAGGGATGGTTGGGTAGAAGGATGCGGGGGATGGACGGAGGGATGGTCAGGTAGAGAAGTGTGGCAGGTGGACGGATGGAGGAATGGTTGCATAGAGGGGTGCGAGGATGGATGGACAGAGGGATAGTTGAGTATAGGGGTAGGGGAATGGATGGACAGAGGGATGGTTGTGTAGAGGGGTGCGGGGATAGATGGACAGATAGAGGGATAGTTGGGTAGAGGGGTGCGGGGGGTGGACGGACGGAGGGATGGTTAGGTAGTGGGGTGTGGGGGATGGATGGATGGAGGGATAGCTGGGTAGAGAGGTGCGGGGGACGGATGGATGGAGGGATGGTTGGGTAGAGGGGTGCGGGGGGTGGACGGATGGAGGGATGGTTGGGTAGAGGGGTGCAGGGGGTGGATGGACGGAGGGATGGTTAGGTAGAGGGGTGTGGGGGATGGATAGACGGAGGGATGGTTGGGTAGAGGGGTGCAGGGGGTGGATGGACGGAGGGATGGTTGGATAGAGGGGTGCGGGGGGTGGACGGACGGACAGATGGTTAGGTAGAGGGGTGTGGGGAAGGATGGATGGAGAGATGGTTGGGTAGAGGGATGCGGGGGATGGACGGAGGGATGGTTAGTTACAGAGGTGGGGGGATGGAAGGTCAGAGGGAGGGATGGTTGGGTAGAGGGTGTGGGGGATGGACGGATGGAGGGATGGTTGGATAGAGGGGTGCGGGGGGTGGACGGACGGACAGATGGTTAGGTAGAGGGGTGTTAGGGATGGATGGATGGAGGAAGGTTAGGTAGAGAGGTGGGGGGATGGATGGATGGATGGATGGAGGGAGGGATGGTTGGGTAGAGGGGGGGGATGGACGGTCGGAGGGAGGGATGGTTACATAGAGGAGTGTGAGGGATGGATGGATGGAGGGAGGTTAGGTAGAGAGGTGGGGGGATGGAGAGATGGAGGGATGGTTGGGTAGAGAGGTGCGGGGGACGGATGGACGGAGGAATGGTTAGATAGAGGGGTGCACGGATGGATGGATGGAGGGATGGTTGGCTAGAGGGGTGCGGGGGGTGGACGGACGGACAGATGGTTAGGGAGAGGGGTGTGGGGGATGGAGGGATGGAGGGATGGTCAGATACAGGGTTGCGGGGGGTGGATGGATGGAGGGATGGTTAGGTAGAGGGGTGTGGGGGATGGAGGGATGGTTGCGTAGAGAGGTGGGGGGATGGATGGACGGAAGGATGGTTGGATAGAGGGGTGTGGGAGGTGGACGGACGGACAGATGGTTAGGTAGAGGGGTGTGGGGAAGGATGTATGGAGGGATGGTTAGGTACAGAGGTGGGGGGATGGAAGGTCAGAGGGAAGGATGGTTGGGTAGAGGGGTGTGGGGTGCGAGGATGAATGGACAGAGGGATGGTTGGGTAAAGGGGTGCGGTGACGGACAGACGGAGGGATGGATGGGTATAGAGCTGGGGGAATGGATGGATGGAGGGATGGTTGCGTACAGGGATGGTCAGATGGATGGACAAGGGGTGCGGGGAAGAATGGACAGAGGGCTGGTTGGGTAGAGGGGTGCAGAGATGGAAGGATGGATGGAGAGATGGTTATATAGTGGGGCGCAGGGGATGGATGGATGGACAGAGCTATGGTTAGGTAGAGAGGTGCAGTGATGGACGGATGGATGGATGGTTGGTAGAGGGGTGCTGGGATGGATTGATGGAGGGATGGATGGAGGGATGGTTAGTTAGAGGGGTGTGGAGGATGGACGGAAGGACATAGCGATGGTCAGGTAGAGGAGTGCTGGCGGATGGACAGATGGACGGATGGATGGTTGGGTATAGGGGTGGGGGGATGGATGGACAGAGGGATGGTTGGGTATAGGGATGCGGCAGATGGACAGAGGGATAGTCAGACAGAGGAGTGCGGGGGATGGACGGATGGACGGAGGGGTGGTTGCGTAGAGGGATGTGGGGGATGGACGGAGGGATGGTTGAGTAGAGAGATGCAGGGGGTGGACAGATGGATGGAGGGATGGTTAGATAGAGAGATGCGGGGGATGGACGGATGGACAGAGGGGTGGTTGCGTAGAGGGATGCGGGGGATGGACGGAGGGATGGTTGAGTAGAGAGATGCAGGGGATGGACGGATGGACGGAGGGATGGTTAGGTAGATGGATGTGAGGATGTACAGATGAACAGAGGGATGGTTGGGTAGAGGGATGCGGGGGATGGACGGATGCACGGAGGGATGGTTGGTAGAGGGATGCTGGGGATGGACGGATGGACGGAGGGATGGTTGGGTAGAGGGATGCGGGGGATGGACAGATGGACGGAGGGATGGTTGGGTAGAGAGATGTGGGGGATGGACGGATGGACAGAGGGATGGTTGCATAGAGGGTTGCGGGGGATGGACAGAGGGATGGTTGCATAGAGAGATGCAGGGGATGGACAGATGGATGGAGGGATGGATGGGTATAGGGATACGGGGGATGGACAGATGGACGGAGGGATGGTTGCGTATAGGGGTGGAGGGATGAATGGACGGAGGGATGGTTGGTAGAGGAATGCGGTGGATGGACGGACGGATGGAGGGGGGATTGGTTGGTAGCAGGAGATGTGGGGGAATGGACGGATGGAACCGAGGAGGGAGTGGTTGGGTAGTCAGGTGAGGGGGTATGGACGGTATGGACGGAGGGAATGGTTGGGTAGAAGGGATGCGGGGGATGGACGGATGGCGGAGAGGATGGTTGGCGTAGATTTGGATTGCGGGGCAAGATGACGGATGGGATGGACGGATGTTTTGGTAAGAGCGGATGCGGGGGATGGATGAGCGATGATATCGGAGGGAATGGTTGGTACACGAGGATGTGGGGGATGGGACGGATGACGGATGGATGGTTGGTAGACAGACGGGTGATGACGGATGGATGGAGACGAGGTTATGGTAGAGAAGGATCGCCCGATGGATGATGGAGGGATGGTTGGTAGTACAAGGATGCAGGGCGATGGCACGAGATGGCGGACGGGATGTTGGGAGCAAGGGAGGTTGGCTGACAGACTCGAAAGGAGGGATGGTAGTAGATTGGATGCGGGGGATGGACAGATGAACACGAGGATGGTTGAGTAGAGAGATGCATGGGGATGGACGGATGGAGGAGGGATGGTTAGTTAGAAGACGATGCGGGGGATGGACAGATGGGACGGGATCAGATGGTTTGGTATAAGAGATGTGGGGGATGGACAGATGAAAGGAGGGATTGTGGGGTAGAGGGATGCGGGGGATGGATGGAGGACGGAGGGATGGTTGGGTAGAGGGATGCGGGGGAGTGGAACGGATGGACCGGAGGATGGTTGGGTAGAGGGAGGATGCGGGAGGACGGATCGTAGAGTGAAAGGGAGCATGACAGGGGATGCTGGGTAGAGAGATGTTAGGGGTGATGGACAGATGAAAGGAGGGATGGTTAGGTAGAGGATGCGGGGGATGGACGGATGCGACGGAGGGATGGTTTTGGTAGAGGGATGTGCGGGGATGGACGGATGGACGGAGGGATGGGGTAAGTGATGCGCGTAGATGACGGATGGACCAGAGGGGTGCGTGGAGCGGGGATGGCACGGAAGGATGGTGAGTAGAGAGATGCAGGGAATCGAGACAGATGAAGGAGGATAGGTATAGTACAGTGGAGAGCTGGGGATGAACGGAGGGATGGTTAGGTTAGAGAGATGCCAGGGATGGAGGGAAGGATCGGTTGAGGTAGACGGGATGCGGGGGACGGACAGATGGATGAGGGTGGTTGGGTAGAGGGATGCGGGGGATGGACGGATGGCACGGAGGGATGGCTTGGGTAGAGGGATGCGGGGGATGGACGGATGGATGGTGAGGAATGGTTTGGGTAGAGGGAATGCGTTAGGTTAAGAACGGGCGGATGGACGGATGGACGAGAGGGATGGTTGGGTAGAGGGATTGCAGGGGGACAGACGGATGGAGTGGAGGGATGGTTGGGTAACAGATTGGGAGGATGGGACGGAGGATCGAAAGGAGGGGAAATGGTTGAGGTAGATTAGATGCGAGGGTGGACGGATGGACGGAGGGATGTTCGGTTAGAGGGAATGCGGGGAGGATAGGACGGATGGACGGAGGATGGTTGGTAGCAGGGATGCCAGGGGATGGATGGATGGCGGTAGGATGGGTTGGTAGAAGGAGCTGCAGGGGACGGACAGGATGGACGGAGGGATGGTTGGTAGAGTGGGGTACGGATGGACGGATGGGATGGAGAGATGGTTAGGTAGAGGGATGGCGGGGGATGGACAGATGGGAGGCCGATGGTACGCCAGTGGGTGCTGGCATGGACGGACAGAGACGGAGGGTGGTCGCGGTAAGAGCGGATTGTTGGAACGGATGGACAGGAGGGATGGTTGAGGGTAAGAGAAGATGCGGGGATGGACGGAGTGACAGGAGGGATGGGGGTAGTACAGATTGCGGGTGCTGGACCGGATGGACGGAGGATGGTTGGGTAAAGGAGATGCAGGGATGGAGGAGGAGGGATGAATATGGTTAGAGGGATGCGGGGATGAGCGGATAGGGACAGGAGAGATCGTTGGGTAGAAGGATGCGGGGGATGGAAGGATGGATGAGGGAATGGATTGGGTACAGTGGGGCTGGGATGGAACGGAGGGATGGTTAGGCAAAGGGATGGATGGGTAGAGAGACGCAGGGATGAAGCGGAGGGATGGTTAGGTAGAGAGATGTGCGGGATGGATGGATGGATGGAGGGATGGTTTGGAGTAAGAGGAGATGCAGGGGACGGACAGATGGACGGAGGAGAGGGTTGGGTTAAGAGGATGTGAGGGGATGTACAGAGAAAGACGGATGGGATGGTTGAGGTACGAGGGATGCGGAGGATGACGGATGGACGGAGGGATGGTTGGTCAGAGGGGATGCGAGGGGATCGACGAGGATAGACGGAAGGATGGTTGGGTAGAGGGATGAGCTGGGATGGACGGATGGACGGGAGGGATTGGTTGGGTAAGAAAGATGCGGGGGATGGGACGGATGGATGAAGCGATTGGTTGGGTACAGTCGGGTGCAGGGGATGGACCGAGGGTATGGTACGGTACGGATGGATTGTGAGGAGGTACAGAATACCAGGATGCGATGGTTAGGTTAGAAAGAATGGACCGGTGGAGATGGAGGAAGTTGGGGTAGAGGGATGTGGGGCACGACGATGGACGGAGGATGGTTGGGAGAGGTATGTGGGAGGGTACGAGGGACGCGTTGGGTAAGGGGATCAGGGATGGACAGAGGACGAGGATGGTTGGGGTAAGAAGGATGTGTGGGAGGACAGAGAAATGAAGGAGGTGATGGGTTAGAGGAGCGGTGATGACTGGGGATGGACTGAGGAGATGTTGGTAGAGGAGATGCGGGGAGTGGACGATGGAACGGAGGAGTTGGAGAAGAGGGATGCGGGGGACGACAGAAAAAAAAATGGACGAGGGATGGTTGGGTAGAGGGATGTGGGGATGGACGGATGGACGGAGGGATGGTTGGGTAGAATGAGAATGCGGGGGGATGGACGGAATGGACGGAGGGATGGTTGCGTAGAGGGACGCAGGGCGATGGACGGATGGACGGACGGAGGGTTGGGTAAGAGAGGAATTGCGGGGGATGGACGGATGACGATGGAGGATGGTGGGAGAGATGTCGGTGCTGGGAACGATCAGGAGAGATGGTGTAGAGGTACGGGGATGATGAGGATGGACCAGATGAAAGGAGGGATGGTAGAAGATGGTCGGGAGATGCGACGGATGGATGGAAGGGATGGTAACAGTGGGATCTGGGGAGAGGGACGGAGGATGGGTAGGTAAGAGATCCGGAGATGGAGGATGGGATGAGAGTTAGAGGGATCAGGGAGACGGAACAGATGGATGGAGGACTGGTTGAGGTAGAGGGATGTGGGGGATGTTACAAGATAGAAAGGGAGGGATTGTTGGGTAGAAGGGGATGGCGGGGGACTGACGGATGGACGGAGGGATGGTCTGCGTTATGGAGGATGCGGGGGGATGGGACGGGATGGAATCGTGTGAGGGATGGGTTGGATAGAGAGGAATGACAGGGGACGGACCAAGATGGATCGGATTGATGGTGCGGTACGATGAGATGTCGGGCGGAATGACAGATGGAAGGAGGGATTTGTTGGGTAGGATGGATGTGCGGGGGATGGATCGGAATGGAACGGAGGGATGGGTTGGGTAGAGAGATGCAGGGGATGGACGGCATTGGACGGAGGGATGGTGTAGAGGATAGGGGGAGCGGATCAGATGGACAGAGGGATGGCTGGGTAGAGAGATGTGGGGGAGGACAGATGGAAAGGAGGGATGGTTGGGTATCAGGATGCGGGTGGAGGACGGATGGACGGAGGGAATGGATGGGTAGAGGGATGCGGGGGATGGATCGGATTGGCCCGGAGGGATGGTTGTGTAGAGGATGCGGGGATAGAAATGGATGGACGCGAAAGGAATGGTGGGGTAAGAAGGATCGGCGGGGATGGACGATGGAAAGGAGGGATG
This sequence comes from Chelonoidis abingdonii, assembly GCF_003597395.2. Lineage (NCBI taxonomy): Eukaryota > Metazoa > Chordata > Testudines > Testudinidae > Chelonoidis > Chelonoidis abingdonii. The sequence goes on along the minus strand of NC_133779.1, from coordinate 62,100,575 downwards.
GTTATACAGTGGGGTGCTGGGGTATGGGACGGAGGGATGGTTAGGTAGAGAGATGCCAGGGATGGAGGGAGGGATGGTGGGTAGAGGGATGCGGGGGACGACAGATGGACGAAGGGATGTTGGGTAGAGGGATGTGGGGGATGGGACGGATGAAAGGAGGGGATGGTTTGGGTAGAGGGATGCGGGGATGGACGGACTGGACGGAGGGATGGTTGGCGTAGAGGGATGCGCGGGGATGGACGGATGGACGGAGGGATGGTTGGGTAGAGAGATCGGGGGAAGACACATGCGAGGGAGGTTGGGTGGAAGAATGCGGGGATGGAACAGAATTTGGAGCAGGAGGAGGGTTGGTGTAGAGGGATGCGGGGGATGGAAACGGATGGATCGGAAGGATGGTTGGGTAGAGGGATGCGGGGGATGGACGGAGATGGACCGGAGGGAATGGTTGGATAGAGGGACGCAGGAATGGATGGACGGAAGGATGGTTTGAGTAGATAAGATGCGGGGGATGGACGGATGAAAGGAGGGATGGTTATACAGTGGAGGGATGCTGGGGATGGACGGATGGAAAGAGGTATGGTTGAGATAGAGAGATGCAGGGATGGACGGATGGACGGATGGATGGTTGGTAGAGGTAGCGGGGGATGGACAGATGGACGATGGGAGTTGGGTAGAGGAGTGGTGCCTGGGATGATGACCGGAGGGATGGTATGGGTAGAAGAGATGATGGTGGGATAGGACGGATGGACAAGGGAGGGTTATCCAGTGGGGCGGGGAGGACGGAGGATTGTAGGGAGATAGATGCCAGGATGAGACGAGGGGATGGTTGGTGTAGAGGATGCAGGGAGACGATGGACAGAGGGATGGTTGGGTGTAGTCAGGGAGGCGGGGGTATGGACGGATGGCGGAGGGATGGTTTTGCGGAAGAGGAGCTGCGGGGATGGACGGATGGACCGGAGGGATGGTTGTCAGTAAGAGCGCACGGGGATGGAACGGCAGGGATGTGGGGTGGACGGGAATGTGGGATGGATGGACGGATGACGGAGGGATGGTTGGGTAGAGGGATGCTGGGCGATGAGGACGGATGGACGGAGGGATGGTTGGGGAGAGCGGATGCGAGGGATGGATCGAGATTCATGGAGACGTGGAGATAGTGGCGTAGAGGCACTCGGGGAGATGGACCGGATGGACGGAGGGACAGTGGGGTAGGAGGGGATTGTCTGGTGCAGGCGTACATGATGGACGGAGGGATGGTTGGGTAAGGGATGCGTGGTATGGAGGATAGCCGGAAGGGATTGGCGGATAGAGTGCACGGCATGTCATGGACGGAGGATGGTTGGGTGGAGGAGATGGGTGGGTGATGGACGGATGGACGGAGGATGGTTGGGGTAGAGAGCCGCAGGGGATGGACGGAGGGATGGTGGGTGGAGGGATGCGGGGATGGACGGATGGACGAGGGATGGTTTGGGGTGGAGGGATGCGGGGGAAATGGACGGATGGCCGGAGGGATGGGTTTTGGGTAGAGAGACGCAGGGGATGGACGGAGGGAATGGTTGGGTAGTAGGGATGCGGGGATGGATGGATGGACGGAAGATGGTATGGGTAGAGGGATGCGGGGGGAGTGGCGGATGGATGGAGGGATGGTTATACAGTTGGTGCTGGGGATGGACGGAGGGATGGTTAGGTAGATGGATGTGAGGATGTACAGATGAACGGAGGGATGGTTAGGTAGAGAGACGCAGGGGATGGACGGAGGGATGGTTGGGTGGAGGGATGCGGGGGATGGACGGATGGACGGAGGGATGGTTGGGTAGAGAGACGCAGGGGATGGACGGAGGGATGGTTGGGTGGAGGGATGCGGGGGATGGACGGATGGACGGAGGGATGGTTAGGTAGAGGGATCCGGGGACCGACAGACGGAGGGATAGCTAGTTGGGGCAGGGAGGGATAAAGGGGAATGATTCCCTACCCGCCAGGCCATGTGGGGCAGTGGGTATCAGGGCGGTTCCCAGTTCTCGCTAGCCCAGCCCATTGTGCTCCGACCGCAGCAGGCTCCAACATGCCCCCTGCTGCCAGCGCCAGGGGTAAATGCAGGGCAGATCCAAAGTGGGCCCTGCCCGCCACAACACAGGGCAGCCACATCCAGCCCCCGCCCCCCACCGGCTCCGTCCAGGCCTCACCACTGCCCGAAGAATACAGCAGGGGAAAATGAGGCATCCAGACAACAAGAGACCCTGGCTCCCAGCCCCCCTGTTCTGACCACTTGACTCCACTGCCCTCCCCAGCGCCAGGGCAGAACCCAGGAGTCCTGATCCAGGTGAGATGCTAAACGCACAGAGACATGGGTCCCCCTTCCCTGCTCCCCACCAGCCAGCGATACCCCCCAGATCCCTCCATCTCTGCTGGCTCCACCCTCCCATCCCCGCGCACACTGACCTTTCAGGCAGAAGTGGCAGCTGTAAAACATTCACTCCAGTCCAGAACCTGGGGAGAGAGCAGCTGGGTCAGAACTGGTCCCGGACTGGCAGGGGACCAGCCCCCCCCACCAAGGCACCTTCAGCCAGTCCCAGGGCAGGGGGCCACTCTGCTGGGGAGGGGGTTTGCACACACCCCAGGGGATAGGACGCTTTGCACACTGAATCAAGCATTTGCACACTCAAGCGTTTTAACACACTCAGTGGCTTGCACACTCGCCCAGGCACTGTGAGAGGGTTCCATGTGAGGCCCACAGAGATCAACAGGCAACCAGCCCAGTCTCCCTGGCTCTGACAGCGCTGGTCCCCACCCGCTGCCCTCACATCCAGGGGCACCCACCTCACACGAGTCCCCCCGGGTTGCTGTCATGGAGCCTGGAAGCAGCCAGTTTCCAACCCAGAATCACTCTCCTGAATCCCCCTGACTTGGGATCTGCTGGAGAAACTGCCCAGCTCCGTCCCAGGCCCCTCGACTCCTGTGGCAGGGAGTTCCACAGGCTGGTCCTGTGCAGGTTTCCCGTCCCCTTGTTGGAACGTGCCATGCCCAGGTCCCTTGTCCCTGGGTTAGGCCAGGAGGAGACACCCTCTGCCCGCCCCCACAGCCCCTCTGAACCCCTGCCAGGCTGCACTCACTGGGCCCACTCACACTTAGCAAGTGGGGCACCCTCACCTGGCTCCCAGCCCTCCCTGCTCTAACCACCAGCCCCCACAGCCCCTCCGAACCCCTGCCAGGATGCACTCACTGGGCCCACTCACACTGGGTCACACAGCCAGCGGGGCACCCTCACCACCCCCCAGGGCACGCTTGGTTTGAACACACCAAGCACATGCAGCAAGTCAAGTGCACACCCCTGATACACACTGTCTACAAAATCCTGCTCCCCACACAATCTGGGAGAGAACCCAGGAGTCCAGACTCCCAGCTCCACCCAGCCAACACTAGATCTCATTTCCCTCCCAGAGCTGGGGAGAGAACCCAGGAGCCCTGGCTCCCAGCCCCCCCTGCTCTAACCACCAGCCCCCACTCCCCTCCCAGAGCCAGGGCGAGAACCCAGGAGTCCGGGCTGCCCTGGGACTGGGCTGTTCTAGGCCGGCACGCGCCCGGCGGCTGCTAATCAGAGGATGTCATCTGCGGAGCGAAGTCTTTGCTTAAAGAGATTTAGGGCAGGAATCAATAGGAAATTTAAAAATCGATGCGGTTAGTATGAGAAAATCGATGGGTTTAATCGGGCTGCCGATCCCCGTCACAACAATTAGAAGGACGGGATGTTGTACAACCTGCGACACGCCATTAGCGTCACCCGCGCCCTGAGTGATGGGGGGCCCCGGGGAGGCAGCCCAGGCGGTGGGGGAGGGGAGTGAGGCAGGGAGCGGGAGGGGGGTGCACTCAGCCTGTGGGAGGGGTCATCCATCACCTGGGAGTTACCACCCACCGTCCTAGGGAGCATGGGGGCAGGAGAGGATGGGGTCAGCTTCCTCAGCAGTGCTGGGGAATGGGGAGGTCTGAGCACTGGGAGCCAGGACTCCTGGGTTCTCTCCCTGGCTCTGGCAAGGGAGTGGGGTCAAGTGGTTAGAGCAGGGGGGGCTGGGAGCCAGGACTCCTGGGTTCTCGCCCCGGCTCTGGGGAGGAGCAGGGCCTAGTGGGGCTGGACGGGGGGGGAGGTGACGGAAGAGGCAGTCCCGGAGCGAGGAGCTGAATCGATGTGTCAGCACTGGGGTCGCTGGGAATCCCCAAAAATCAATGTGCAGCATTCGCAGCCCGCACGCGAAATCAGCCTGGGAGGGAGCTGACAGGCCGCTAATCGGCCTGTCAATAGCCCTGACCCTGGCACTTAACCTATCGACAGGCGGGGGAGCCCCGGGCAACTTTACTTCAAGGCGCAGGTCCCTCACTTGGCCTCCCACAGCCCCACGCCTGGGTGCCTACCACTAGGCAGTCTCCGTCCAGGCTGTGGGCGCCTCACCACACGGCTGCCCTTGTGTGCCGAAGAATACAGCAGGGGAACTGAGGCATCAGACACAATGAGCACTAAGACGATCACTGTCAGTGCTACCAGCAGTATCATTATTAAGTGTACACAGTCCTTGTGCCCTATTATATAAGACGCTATGTGTTCTGTAGACTCTTACCCAAGAATGTGAGCTCTGACCAGGCTAGGAAAGCCCTCCTCACTATCCCAGCCCGCAGGCAGCAGAACCTGTGGATCGCAGTCATGCGCAGTCCCTTCTTGAATCGTAAGCGTCGAGCACTAATGTTACCTATAAGCGCACAGAGACAATGGGCTCCCCATCTTCCTCTTTCTCTAAAGGAAGTATATTGGAGACACGTTTCCTTCGAGGGTGCTGCCTAGCACCACACACTGGGAAAGGGGAAGATCATATTGGGATTCCCATAAGCCGACTCCAGCGATGACCCTCCAATCGGCTCCCAATTTTCCCTCCATCTGTCTGCTGGCCCTCCACCCTCGGTCATATAGGTCCAGGGAGAAGATCTGCAGTGGCTCCCACGGACTCAATCCTACTGCCATGAGTCTTGAAACATCTTATTATGCATATGCTCGGGATGAACCTCATCTCCACCATGTGGGAGGGTAGACCATCGTATCCAGCGATCTACTAAGCGGCCTCTATGTAGGCAGACGAGCGCGGCCACAATTTAAGACACTATAATTTATTGTCCTACATATATACTTCAATTATCTTACACAATTCTACAGTTTAAGGCGCAGGGCATCAGATCATGGAGTCGTCCTCGGAAAGGTCTATGTTCTTGTCTCTTGCCTCATGGGTTAAGGACAAATTTGAACCACTAGCGCTTACATAAGAGGCATGACCTTCTAACAGCACTATACTAAACACTCCCTCTATTGTTCAGCTTGACCTTTGGTCATTCAGGCAGAAGTCAAGCTGTACACATTCCATACACAGTCCAGGAACCTGGGAGAGAGGCAAGCTTACCTGGGATGAAGAACTGGTGGGTCCCATGACTAGTGCCAGGATCTGGAGACTGCAGCCCCCTGACCTTTCCAAAGTCTCAAGGACCTTCCATAGACAACGAGCGGACTTCAGACCGAGTCCCGAGGAAGGGGTTAAGGTTGCTAAATGCAGCACCCATCCTGGCTGAGGGCTCAGGGGCTTTTGCACACCAGTCGCACACAAGGGCATGGTGAGGGGCGTCAGGTGGACGTCCAGCTCAACAACCGCAGCGGGGAGGCTATGGAGCGCTTTGCAAGCCTTGACATCCAACCGGCATTTTGCCACTCTTTAAGGGTAGCGTCTTTTCAACACACGTCAGTGGCTTGCCACAGTCAAGCCCCAGGCACTGTGAAGAGGGGTGTCCAGTAGAGTCCAACAGAGATCCATTAAGGCCAGTACCTTCACCACAGTCCGTCCCCAGTCTCCCTGGCCTCCTGAAGCCTGGAAGCGCTGGCACACCAATGCCGCTCGACCCGCTCAAACAATCCCAGATGGGCAGGGGGCACCACCTCACACGAGTACCCCCGGAGTTGCTGTCAATGCGAGCCTGGACAGCCAGTTTTCAACCAGAATCACTCCTCCTGAATCCCTGACTTGGGAATCTGCTGGAGAAACTGCCCCAGCTCTAGCGTCCAGGCCCCTCGACTATTCTCTGTCGGAGGGAGTTACTCCACAGGCTGGTCCTGTGCAGGTAGGTCCCGTCCACTTGTTGGAACTGTGCCATGGGCCGCAGTCCCTGTCCTCGGGCTTTAGCCCAGGAGGAACAGCCTCTGCCCGGCTCCGACCCCACAGCCCATCTGAACCCCTGCCAGGGACTGCACTCACTACGGGGCGCCCCCACTCCCACTCCAGACACATTAGCAAGTGGGGCACAACGCGCTCACCTGGCCTCCAGTCCCTCCCTGCTTAACCACCAGCCCCACAGCCCTCCGAAACCCCTGCCCCAGGATGCACTCACGGGCCCACTCACACTTGGGTCATCACAGCCAGCGGGGCACCCTCACCACCCCAGGGCACGCTTGGTTTTGAAACACACCAATGCACATGCAGTCAAGTCAAGTGCACACATCACCTGAATACACACTGTCTACAAAAAAATCCCTGCTCCCCCACATAACTCAATCTGGGCAGAAGAAACACCAGGAGTCCGACTCTCCCAGTCCACCGTGACCGTACCTCAGAACACCACATCTCTCCTCCTGCACAAATGAAGCCCGTCATCATCAAAGCACTGGGCTTGGATTTTCAAAGGATATTAGGGGCGCCGGCTCACCACCTTACCAATCCGTCCAACACTAGACCCATCATCTCATCCGGGGCAGTTGTCCACACCCAGACTGCGGGAGCACCAGACACAGGACGCCAGCCCTGGCTCCGCAGCCGCCTCACACCCTAGGAAATCTCACCTATGGGGACCCAAAACCCTTAGAATGGTCTCAAGAAGCCTGACCACCCAAGCACCGGACACCACTTCATGGGCCAACCATACAGTTTCACATCCGTCCACCCCTCAATATGCCGTCAGATCCAATCTTCTAATCAGATGCGCCTCTCAACCATGAGCCGAGGCGAGAAACAGAGGGGATCCCGGGCACTGACTGGATGCTCCTCTGCGTGACTTAACTTATGAGTAGGACGATCTAGGCCTGTTCACTACATCATCGGCCTCAGTGGCCGGCACGCAGGTGGCAGCAAGTTAAGAAATGGACACCACGGAAGAGCGGAAAAGTTAATACGCCGGCTGCTACTTCAGAGGAAAATGTCATCTGCCGAGCGAGAGTCTTAAACCACTGCTTAAAACGATTCTACGAGACGACATGAATAGCGCCAACAACATATTTATCGTTCTACTTTTCGGGTGAATATTTATCTGACCTAATGCGGTTTAAGTAATGAGAAAACCATCCGCACTGCGGCTCTATCTTACTACTCTCTACGCTCCGGCTTGCATAGCCTCTGCTCTTACACAATACTCTATTTCGCACCTCCCGTCCATTTCTTCTGGGCCTATCGACCTGTTACTCGGTTTATATAGTATGTATTTCTGAAATTCTTCAATGCAACTAAGGGTCACATATCCAGTCGTGTTGTTGGCTATGTAACGAAAGCTTTCTGCTGTCAGGACGGACAGAGATGTTTGTATTGCTATATCCTACTAGCTGCTTTTAGTCTTATATCTTGGTATCTCTCAATCTCCCCCCCCTCCCCAAAAGCACGCATGCACACACACTCAAAACACACCACACCTCGACAGGACGTGTGAACTATGGGGAAAATATTCTTCATTTTCCCCATACTGTTTTTTTCCTTTTTTCGGAGTGAAGAACTAAGAACGCGATCAATGCATGTTTGCTGTGAGATAACACAAGCTTTAGGGATGTGGAAGAAGAAGCAAGGAGGAGCACCTTCAAATGACCAGGAAAGAGGTTATCTCTGTATATATATATATTTCTCATTATGGCTGCAAAGGGGAGGAAAAAAGGACCTCGAAGCTAAAAAAGTTAGCCTGTGATATGTCCTTCTGCAGTAAAACAGGGTAGGATTCGAATCCAATAATCCTATGGAAATCCATACAATCTGGAATACACATATAGAAACCAAAGGGACCATTCATTACAACATCTGGTCTGACTTCTAGATACAGCCATTACCTTTCTCCCAGTTTCCTCTTGTACATACGGAGTCCAATACACTGCTGGATTGTATTGAGCCATATTCTGAAACGTATCCGACTGATATGAAGAACAAGAATAAAGAATCCCACTGTTCCCTTCGTAAATTGTGCCATCGGTAATCACCTCACACGGTATTAAAAGAGAGAGTATAAAACAACTGTTCTATATTCTAATTTGAAGTTATCTAGCCTCACTTACCCACTATTGGCTTCTTGGTTTATGGTCATTCTATGCTAGATTAAAGAGACTTAATACAGGTATTTCTCTCCATGGAAGGTAATTTACACTTAATCAAGTCACGCCCCTCAATTCGTTTGATGATAACACACATATGGAGCTCGAAGTCTCCATATAAGGGCATTTCTCCTGCTCTCTAAATCATTTCTCTGTAGCTCTTTCTGCGCCCTCACCAAGTTTTAAACACCTTTAAAAAAGTGGACACAGAGGTGTAGGCAGATCATGTCTAGTATCATTTCATCAAATGTGAATGCCAAAGATAAATCACTCTCATGTTATACATACAAGGATCACAATTATCTTTTTACCCAACTGGATCTCATATTAGTTGATTTCCAATTATGACCCCTAAATCCTTTGAGTCGCTGCCTTTCCAGGAACAGTTCTCATTCTGTAGCTGTAGGTCCCTGATCCACTCTTTGTTCATAACTTTCATTGGGCTGTATGAAACACATCTCATTGACAGTGACTAGCTTTCCAAGCAATGCAGATCTCTTCCTGTTGACTGCGCCTTTTTCATACAATAACCATTCTGGGCAAATTTTTGTGTATCTGCAAATTTTAACCGCATGATTTGATATTTATTTCCAGCTCATTGATTAAAATGTTCAATACCGTCTGGCTACTATCAGCCTTTTAGATCTCCCTCTGGAAACAACCCTATTTGATGAATGGTCACCATTTCAGAACGCTTTTTCAAGCCAACTGTTGGCCATTTTTATCATGCTAATTCAATAATGCTGTAGCGATTACACAGTGCCAATTTTTATCACACAACATCCTGGTACAAAGTCCAAACACCTCTAAAGATGAAGGTACTACTTTCATGGACAACAGGCATCTTAAGTTTATAACACTATCCAGCTGGTGCTAACTTCTCAACCAATCATAGAAGTGGGCTGGAACGGACCTTGAGAGGTCATCAAAGTCAGCCCACGTCTGAGCAGGCCCAAGTAAACTAGACCAAACATCGCAGATAGGTGTGCCCAAACTTAAATCCGCCGCAAGGAGGGGATTCCACAACGCTCCCTTGGAAACATGTCCAGAGTTACCTACACTTGTATTGTGACAAGAGTCCATATTCTTCAAAAAAATATGTTATAATATAAATATGGCATAGACGAAGATATGTTGATGCAGGATGGTTCAATGTGTAGAATATAGTGGAGGTTATGGTACTGACTATGATTATCCTATTTGTAGCATATACTTTTTTTACTGAAAGTGAGTAGTATTGACTATTTTAACAATTAGCAAACCTTGGTTTCCTCTGGGGTGCCACCACAGAATTCAATCATCTGGATTGTCCATAAGGGAAACAATAGGACTAGTTGAATGGAGGCAAATCTCGGCCGACCTTCCTAGACCTTCCTGAGATTTATGCCGTGAGCTCTGCAGGGTCATGTATCAGGTCAGCTGGTACTGGTTCATCTTGACTACAGATTTCGACAGAAGGGGTGGGAGCAACTGAAAAACAAGGATTCCTGAAATATGTAAATCCTATTTAAGGCGAGAGGAGGTAGGTTAATAAGGTGGTTTTTAACTGACCCCACCTAATAATGACGCTTGAAAATACCTTAGACTGATTTCGGAAATAAAAGGCGACCCAGACAAAAGGTGCTTTGTCTGTGAAAGAATACCTGGAATTCTAAATGCAGCAAGAACAGTTTGTCTTCAAAGAAACCCCGGGGAGGCACTGCGCTGCCTTAAACAACCACATGAGGGTAAGCAAGGATTAACTCCTTGTAGCCAGTTGTCGGTTTAATTTTGGGGGGTTTTTTAGGAAATTGGAAAAAGAAAAAGTAGTGTATTTTGTGCAGGTTGTGTTTGGCATGTATTTCGCTCAGTAATTAGGCTTTGATCTATTTAAATCACTAGAAAAATCGATGTGCTTTGGTAGTTGAGAAACTAGTTTTGTTGGTTTTCTGCCTAAAACCAGTTTCAATCATAACACTGGGGGTGAGGCCTGTGGGAGGCCGCGTGAGAGCAAGCTGTTGCAATCTCTCTCCCCACTGGAGGGAGGAGCGAATTTCATGAGCTTATGCTGGCACAGTTCTTTCAATGCAGTGCAAGAAATCACACTAATTTTGGTTTACACTCCAGAGGAGCATATGCACTTGAGACTGAGCAATGGTCGCAGCATTTACCCCAAGCTGAGTCCTCCCACACAGAGCTGATCTCAAGTGTCCTGTTTCTTTCTGCAGCTGGGTGTGTGCTGGAAGACGGCATGAGGCCTGCTCACAGGGCATGTTAGGGAGCCCAGACTGGTGGAACGACGGGTTCAGTGGTGTCAAAGTTAGACTCAGGACTTACAGTTGTCAGACACTCTTTTATTAGCACAGCTCTTGCTTATGTACACCCAGCAAATGGACCCGATACTACCATAAAAGACACAAGACGTATTTTATTATAGCAGAATGAAGAGGCGGAACTATTAACAAAGGAACGAGGAGGAGAAGGACACAAAGGGAAAAAAGGCCACCTGGAACACAGCAATGGGCCATAGTTGTCGCGACACGTCATCGAACTACAGTGGCCTACTCTCAACTGTTTCTGCTCGCCAATTGCGGGTTGAGAACGGCGAGAGGGTTCAGATGCTATGTATGTTTGTCTGACCCTATGAGGTGGCGACACCATTCCAACAATTTTGCTGGGAAGAAAGCGTTCGACGACAACATTCTTTTAGATCCACTTCTTATTGTTAGCGCAATATATACCTAATCTACTTTCCAATTCCTCCTTTTGCGTCAGCTCACGCATGCACCATAAGACTTTATGCGGGTGTCCAAACGAGAGATACAGATTGGGTTTTATTTTTTTAGTCTGCGTGAATATATGTATAAATGTAGTTTTAATATGCACTCGTTTCGAGGGGCAGGCGTGACGTGGACATGGCTTCATGAGCGAAGCTCTTGGATGCAACAGCGAAATGTGAACACTTACACAAACTTAGGGTAGATTTTAAATCAGGGCATAGGTCAGGGGCTTCCTGAAAGCAATCCAGTTTTCTATGCCAGGACAACATGGAACAGGTTATCTAAGCCCACTTTTCATAAAGAACTTGGCCTCTAGCTTGCGGGAGACATTGCGATTTGTTTAAGGGACTACCGACGATTATTACCTCATTGGTATGAGCAGTACTAAACGTGACAATGATGTTTTTCAAGTGAGTCACACGCGTCCTCTCTTGGCGTAGCGAGTGATGTTCAAGTCTGAGGGGTTCTGGAGGGCCACCCGTCGATTGGGCCCGCTGTATTTTTGGCAGGGTTAAATCTCTCGTTTATTTGATATTTGCCTATCTTGTAATCAACCGCCGGTTTTTGCCAGTAGGTATTACTCCCCCAGATGGGGATAAAAAAGGAGACTGCCAATAGCTGTTGACCATGGGTGTAAGAAGACGGTCACGTGGCTCCACCGAATGTACAGAGAGCGCACAGACAAGGAGTCCTCCTCGAGAGAGGTCTGGCGAATTTTATGAGTCAGGCATACTGCCAGACAGGAAGTACCAGTGGGGTAGCGACTTGGAATCGGACTGCTCGCCCGCGAGAGCAAGACGACCATACCATAATATTGAGAAGAGAGTTGAGCAGGTCGTCGAGTAATCCACACTTGCTGCCGCAGCCCGCAGATAAAAGACATTGTGGACTTCCCAGACCTTAGACCACCAGCAGCTGCAGGACAGGCCACCACCAGAGGCGATATTGGAGCAGGGCCCTTCTGGCTTCTGAACCACCTCAACTGAGGAGCTGCAGACAACAGTTTATGTCCACCAGCAGCAGGCTGGCTTACTACTGCTCTTCTTGGCCTTATTAGTAGCTCGTCTGCTCTGGAACGCCATTACGAGAGACGTATATTACAAGGTATGCCAGGTTCTCTCTGGTCCGAGCTCGTTCCGCGGAGTCAAAATCGACTCTGCGTGCGTCTGAGAGGATGCAGCCAGTGACCTGGGTCTGGTAGCCACTTTAATTTACACTGTGAAGCTATGATTTACTTTCTAATCCAACAGTTAACAGCCGTCCCTTGAACTTTGGCTATATACAACGGCCGCCTTTTAATACCTTATTCTTCCTCTGTATGCATCGATCTCCTCATTCACACAAGAGGACACGTATGAGAATTTAACCTAACAAACAGAGTATTATCATCAGAGAACACAAACGATTGCAAAATTAACGCTTGCTGAGAGTGACGAGAATGTAACAACTCACACATAGGATTTACATTGAGCAGCGCAGGCCTAATGTTCTCTTAATTTACTTAACATAGCACAAGAGGGAAATCCTGTCTACGAGAGGGAGGCGGTAAAGGCTGATGAAAAAAGCAAAGGTTAAGACAGAGAGCCCAATTTGTATGCTATGGGAAAACGAATCTTAAGTCCCAATGAGCGCGTGTTTCTTGTACTGGGGCTATTAGTCCTCACATAAGGTGGCTCAGCAAGGAACTGATAGTATCGATAATTATACATTGAGATAGCTATAATGGGACATGATTAGAGGGGAATCCTGGCTCGCGCCTAACCACTCCGCTTCATCCTGGACACTAAGATTTATACGGCCGTGTCACTTCTTATTTAGTTCACGTACTAGAAAATACGGGAGGTGATTTGGGCCTGTGGCTCTAAGTTTTGCATACATTGTTTTATTTACCAGCACATTTAAACATTTAAGATAAACACATAACACATTAAAACCAAAAACTGTTTGCTTCGATTCAGAGCCAAGACAATTTCTATTGAGAGTGCCATTCCTTCATTTTATTTACCTCAATATAACTAAAGTCTACTTTCGAAGTTGTCATCGCACCAGCACACCAATGTGGCACGGAGGCGAGGGGGACCCATCACAGAGTTAGAGAGAGTTTTTGTATTGCGCCGGTAGTGCTGCAGATTAGCCCGTTACTACTTGTCCTAGTCGTTGGAGTAGAACATGTGAGACAAGCCAAGATTCACTCGCTATTTCTTTAAAGACATCCCTATAAACATATGTGAGAGGTGACTACCTAGGTGCCTTCATTCTCTTTTACTCACGACTAAACATGCCCATTTTTTTACCTTTTTCTCATTAGTCAATCACCCCTACAACGCGAAACCACGTCAGGTCTAACATTCTTCTCAATATGCTCATTGTTAGCTCATCCAAACGCAGTACTACATTTGGTCCCCAATTTTACCAAAATGTGATGCCACACATTGAGTACTGTGCCCATCTGAGCTCAACTCGGGCAATAGCAGTGGGACCAATATTACTCAACTCCTGTGTCTGACTATGACACTCCTCTTAATATACCCAAGAATATAGCCCTTTTTCATAACTTCATCACTTGTTTATCTATATTCTATTGTGATCATTAAAACCCCAGATCTTCGTTTCAGTAGTATACATCTGGTCTCGTATGGGTGAGCAAACTTTCTGGCCGCAGAGGGCCAATCGTGGGGCGCACACAGAGCATAAAATCATATGGCCGAACCACACCACATGAACTATCCACAAAATATGGGGCAGTGGCGAGACGGCGAGAGAGCAGGCTGGCCCAGTGCGTAGGTGCGAGGCCTCAGACACCACTAGACGAGCTTCCAGTGAGAGAGCGAGTGTCAGAGCGAGAGGGGAACTCTGGCGTCGGTGGGAGGCGAAAACAGCAGGGGGTTTAGGGCTCTGGCTGGGAGGGGGCCTCGTGAGGTTTGCTTAGGGATGAGGACATGAGGGTAACTGAACGTATCTTGGGCATGTCATGGAGGCGAAGTTCCTAGTACTTTAGCCTGGGGACTGAGGGTTTCAGAGGGCGGGAGGGGATATCAGGGCGCACTGGGGCATCCGGAAGGTGGGTGCAGGCCTCCTGGCGGCTACAGCGCTGCGCAAACGTTCCCGGATCCTTGGGACCTACGAGGGTATGCAGAGGCTTGGGTGCAGAAGGTGACTGGGCTGGGATTAAGTGTTTGGATGTGGGAGAGGGATCAGGATCTGCGCGCATCACGAGGAAGGACTATTTTCGGGGGTGCATGCCTCTGCAGCGCTTCACATCCGAAAGGCGGGTCCAGATGCCAACACCCCTCCTATTCCCATGCTCTGCTCCTACACGGGTACAATGCCTTCAGGCACATCTCATTCTATCCTGAACACCAAACTCTGCAATGCCGCACTGGTTCACATACACCGCACCACCACCCCTACCCAGATCCAGGGCCCAAGCTACCAAGCGACTAAACCCTGACACATACACCGGCTCGGATCCGGGCCTGGCTAAACACCTTCAACCCCTGACACATAGCCCATTTCCCGATCCGATGCCATGACCTAGGCTTGACCACTCAAACTAACCTACAGCGATACACCTCGAGATCAACAAAGGGGCCATGGGCTACTACCGTCAACGAACTCACCTCTGAACTACGAACAAAGCCACTCCGATCCAGGAGTGCCATGGACTACACCTCTAACAAACGCGCTGACACATATCACCCCCGATCTCGAGGGCCCACCAGCTCAACTCACCCCTGAACACATACACTCGATCCAGGGCCTGGCTACAACCTCAAACCCAATGACACATTAACACGCACCGATCCAGGGCCTGGCTAACCATCAACCCCTGACGACATACACACGATCCAGGGCCCAGTACATCTCAGAAGCCCCTGACACATACACCCCGATCCAGAGGGCTGGCTACAGACCTCAAACTCCCTGACAACATAACATAACCCGATATCCAGGCCCACCAGCTAACAAACACGCAAACCCCCATACAACCAATGCGATTCCAGGCCTGGCTACAATCACCTAAAGGCAACCCCTGACACATACACCTCAATCCAGGGCCTGGCTACACTCCAACCCCTGACACATACACCTCGATCCAGGGCCTGGCTACACCTCAACCCCTGACACATACACCTCAATCCAGGGCCTGGCTACACCCCAACCCCTGACACATACACCTCGATCCAGGGCCTGGCTACACCCCAACCCCTGACACATACACCTTGATCCAGGGCCTGGCTACACCCCAACCCCCCACATCGATTCAGGGTCCAGCTACACCCCAACCTCCTCACCTACACCCCAGTTCAGGGCCCAGCTACACCCAACCCCCCACATACACCCCAATCCAGGGCCCAGTTACACCCCAACTCCCCCCCACATACATCCTGATCCAGGGCGCAGGTACACTCCAACAGCCTCATACACCCCGATCCACAGCCCAGGTACACCCCAACTCCCCTCCACATACACCCCGATCCAAGGCCCAGCAACACCCCAACCCCCACATACACCCCGATCCAGGGCCCAGCAACACCCTAACTCCCCCCACATATACCCCGATCCAAGGCCCAGCTACACCCCAACCCCCACATACACCCTGATCCAGGGCCCAGCTATACCCCAACTCCCCCCCACATACACCCCGATCCAGGCTCAGACCCACCCGGATCCCACCTGTGTCTGTGTGGGGCTCTGCTCCAGGCAGTCCTGTGCGTGGGGATTGCTCTGTGTTGTGTTTTCCAGGGGCCATGTAATTGTTAACCTCCCGGATGCCTGGGTCCACACTCAACCTTCCCGCTGCCCCTCCCCCAGGCAGAGCCAGGCCCTATAAATATGGATTCAAACCCACTGTGGTAAAGGTCACAGAGCGGGGGGGGGGGGGGGCGCCCAGGCAGAGGGGGTGCTGTGTCTGTCACTGACTGCCACACCCGGGGCTCAGGGTGACATGGAGGCACCATTGCACTCACACAGGAAACCCAACCAGGTCAGCGACTGCTACACAATACACAGCCACAAACACACCCGAAGAACTCACACAAGAGCAGGACAAAGGACAGACACACAAACCACACACAGCAGAAACACACACACACCTGAGACAAAAGGACATACGGACACACACACACCCTGCTGTGTGAATACACTGTACATTAACACACACCCAGACCACACATACAACAGAAACAAAAGGGCAAACACAGTCCGCACACACACACAGCTGCATACATGCATTGTACAATCACACACACACCCCAGCTGTGTGCAGACACAACACAGTTACCACCCCATGTGTACACATCCCACAGCCTCCGCAGGGTGTTCCTGTCCTGCAGCACCAGGACCGGAAGGGGGGGCTGGTTTGGGGCATCAGCGGGGGACAGAGGGACATTGACACCCCTCAAATGATGGCACCCTCCTTGGGACCCCAGAACTGAGAGCAGAGAAAGCAAGCTAGGCCAAGCGAGGGGCTGGGTCCTTTACACACTGCTCATGCACCAGGCAACAGGGAAGGGGGTGCGTGTGCCTGGACGTGTGTGTCCTTGTGCAAGTGTTCACAAATGTGAGTGGGAATGTCCGTGTGCTTGTCCAAGCTGGTCCATGTGCCTGTAGCCCCCTACATCCACCCCCCCCACCCACCCATAACTGCTGAACCTGTGAAAAGTGACTGCTGAAATTTGGTTAGCAGAATCCAGTTACACTCTTACTGCAAGGAGCAGGCGGGCAGGCTGGTGGGAGCAGGGTGGGGAACCAGGACTCCTGGGTTCTATCCCCAGCTGTGGGAGGGAGCGGGGCTAGTGGTAAGAGTGGGGGGGTTGGGAGCCAGGACTCCTGGGTTCTCTCCTTGACCCTGGGAACAGAGTTGGTTTCACTCTGTTATGCTACCCCCAGGTCAGCAAACCTCAGTGTGAACATCCACAAAATAACCCAAATCATCCCCTAAACCCAGATTGTAAACCCCCACCCCCGGCCAACCCACATTACACTGGGAGCCGTCTAGGGCAGGGGCTGTCTCTTGCTGTGTGTCTAGGCAGAGCCCAGCATGATGGGGCCCTGATCCTGCTGGTGTCTGTGCGGCGCCCGGCGCAACGGGGCCCTGATCTCAGCCGGGATCTGGGCGGCGGCTGGTGTGACAGGGCCCTGATCTCGACTGGACCCTACACAGAACCATGTTACAGCCGTGTGCCAGTGGCATTTTGGAGCTGAGAACTCACTCTGACGGGATTAAGCGCTAGCAAGGCAAACAGTGAGAGCTTCCAACAACCTGCCCACCCAGCGCTGCTCCCCAGCAATGGGGAAGTCGTTGTTAAATGGCAGGAGTGAAGAGCGAAGGCTGCAGGGATCCCAGGGCATATGGGGGGCGTTTAACTCCAGCCATGGCATGGAGAGGGATTCATACTCTCTGCCCAGCTGCAAACTCTTTGCACACCGCAGGCCTGGCAGAAGTGACAACGCGTGAGAAGCAGCTCCCGGAGGCCCAGCGGCCTGATGCCAAGCTCCCGTGGCATCGGGGACCGTCCGTTAACAAGCTCGGTCAGGCTTGGAAATCCCAGCGTGGCTGTGTCTGCTCACCAGGGCACGCCAGCAACACCGCACCGGGCACTCCAGGGATTAATAATTGCTGCTGGATTCTCTCAGCTCCTTATGCTAACGCTCCTACCCAGACCTGCTGAGTGACCCCTGTGCCCCCCCTCAACCTAGCTACCACCCCCTCCACAGAGAGAGCAGCTCCCAAATTACCTCCCGTGGCCTCAGAGTGAGTCAGGGAAACAGAGTCTGTCAGCATGCGAGTGACTTGAGCGGAGACAGAATCCCAGCCGACTATGGACAGATAGACAGATGGGGTGGGGGTGTGGATAGATAGATAGATGGGGGGGTGAGTGGAGATAGATAGATAGATAGATAGATAGATAGATAGAGGGGGTGAGTGGGAATAGATAGATAAAGGGGGTGGGTGACGATAGATAAATAGAGGGGGGTGGGGATAGATAGATGGAGGGGGTGGGGATAGAGAGGGGCATGCGGGTAGGTGGGGGTGTCGGGGACAGACAGAAGGAAAGGGAGACTGGGCGCTATTTATTAATAGTTATATTATTATGATCATTGCACCAAATTTCCGAAGGCCAAGTCCCTGCCCCTCTGAACTCAGAGTCCGAATCCCTCTCGCTCCCTGCGAATGCCAGGCTGGGCGCAGCGAAGGAGGCCTGTTCTCAGCCGCCCACAGCCGGCCCCAATCCTGTGGCAGAGCCAGGACACGCCCAGTCCTGGATCACGCCGCCCAAAGGGTCTTTACAGACGAAGGACGCCTACGAGGTTGCAAATCGGTTTCTTTATAGAGGCAAGTCAATTCTTGGGCGGCGAGAAAGCGATTTTGACACCAGCTCCAAGATCACTGGCAAATCCAGAATGGTCTAAGCAGAGAACAAGAGGGCAGGAGGCACGTGTCTGGGCCGGCAGCTCCCCTCCCAGACCTGCGGGTAACCTGGGCCGGAGGCGCGGTCCTGTCACAGGGCCAGGTACACAGCTGTGATTTCGGGGACGCGGATCCCGTTGGAAACCGACCCCATCGAGCCGGCGACAAACAGATCTGGAGTTACAAGAAGCTGGATCGATTGGTAAATGGCTGCTATTTATAGCGGCACTGATAGATATGCAAATAGCTGCTATTTATAGTGACATCGATAGATATGCAAATAACTGCTATTTATAGACGTGCTGATAGACTGGCAACAAACTCCCTGCAACCTGGCGAGTATTTGCGAAGCCAGCTGCCATTTAGGGGCAGATTTGGAGCCATGCACAAAGCTCTGGGGCGGGGGGGGAGCCAGTTTTGGGGCATGGGAGTATTTTTGAGGGGCTGCTCCACACTGCTCCCTTCACAAACAGACCCCTTCTTTCGGGATCTTAGCGCAGGGGGCCCAATGCCCCCCGCCCCGGCCCAAGGCATGTTCAAGGGGCACCATTCGGGCACTAGTGGTTCGCGGGGTTTTCACTAGTGGTGCGAGGCGAGCGGACATCGGCAGCTGGCACGTCGTGGACACGGCCCTTTTCTCAGTTCCCACCCTCCCTTGTTCACCCGGTCGGAGGTGTTCTGTGCACCAGCCCCCACAGCCCGGCATTCTCCCCAGCACCAGCCTCACTGGCTATTTCCCTCTCCTCGGCATCCAGCACACCCTCCCCCCAACACAGACCAGGAAGGGGGGTGCAATCCCCATGGCAATTGAGAGACAGGGGGGCTTTGCTGGGCCAGGAGCCGGATCCCGCCCCCCAGCCCAGGTGGCGCTGCGAGAGGAATGGGCCTGCTGAGATGGAGAAGCCAACGGTCAGTTCTTGACCAGGAAATGGCTGCTGTCAGGTCCCGCCGATGGATCCTGCCACACTTGGGATGGTCGCCCGCAGACCGGGTGGGGGGTGCTGTGCCCCATAATGAAACAACCCCTGAATGAAACCCCCTGGGGCTGCTGCTCCATTATCGATCACCCCCGGGGGGCAACAGACAAGGGCTGGGGAAGGTTGGGGGGTCCCTGATCCGCTGATAAGGTGCGAGGGGGTCAGAGGATGGTGGGGTCCCTGATAGCATGATGGGGCTAGAGGGGAGCGGTAGGAAGGTGGAGGAGGGGGGCCCTGATATGGGGGGGTAGCACGGATTTGGGGTGGGGAGGGAGAAGGGGAGAGGATCTCGGTAAGGAGCCGGGTCAAGTGCAGGTGGGGGGGGGAGACAGAGGTAAAGGAAAAGGGGGGCAGCCTGGAGAAAGGGCCGAGTGAGCGAGGGGACAGGAAGGAAGGAACGAGAAAGGGGGAAGTGAGAAAGAGAAACTGGGGAGGGGGGGTTCTCTGGCCCAGGCCCTTTGCAAAGCCAACCAGGACCTGCCTTGGGATGCTCTGGGGGCCACGCCGGGGGGGTGGGAAGCAGGGGGGGGGGCTGGCCTGGGAAGCCAGGAGAAATTCCCTGTGTGGGGCGGGGTGGCAAAAGGCCAGAGGCCAAAAGCCAGACGGACGTGCCCCCACCAAGCCAACAGATGGACGCGCCCCCCGCTCATCTGACACACGGACGCGGGCCGTGCCCAGCCGACACACGGACGCACCCCCACCCATCTGACAGACGGACGCGCCCCCCGCCCAGCCGACACACGGACGCACACCTGCCCAGCTGACACATGGAGGTGCCCCCCACCCAGCTGACACAGGGACGTGCCCCCCACCCATCTGACAGACAGATGCACCCCCCAACCCAGCCGAAACACGGACGAGGCCCTGCCCAGCCGACACACGGACGCGCCCCCGCCCACCTGACAGATGGATGCAGCCCCCGCCCAGCCGACACATGGACGCGCCCCCGCCCAGCCAACACACGGACACACTCCTCCCCACACCAGCAGGACCCCCATGCACTGAGTCCCTCTGAGGGGTCTCTGGAGAAGGCCACACATTGACCAGACACGTGCGCATGCACACATGCACATACTGACCAGACACACACACACTGACCAGATGCGCGCGCGCACACACACACACACTTACCAGATGCACACACACATTGACTAGACACACACACACTGACCAGGCACACACACATCAGACATGCACACACACACACACACACACACACACACACACATATACACTGAGCAGACATGCACGCATACACACTGACCACACACACACACACAGACCAGACGCGCACACACACACACACAATATAAAAGGTCACTGCAGATATATAAGGTCTCACTTAGCAGCAGAAGCCCCACGCCAGGAAGAAATACTCTGACACACACCCCGCACAAACACACACTGTGCACCATGGATGGAGACATGCACATGCCATAACACGCACTCACCGCCTCGTAACACACCACACAAACAGAAGGGAGAGAGACGCCCACACCACAACCCCATGCTCACCCACACTGCAACACACACCACACCACAACCAGCCAACAGCAAGAGGCACATCCACACTGCATGGAGACCCACACAACACACACACACACACACACTGGGCACAAGGGGACAGAGACACACAGCACACCCCCCACACTTGCACTCGTGACAATGCACACAGCGCACACACAACAGGGTCCCTGGGCCCCGGCCCCACCCCCTCCTTGTGAACCCCAAGGAGGGGGGATATGAGGGGTTTCTGGGGCAGACCCCAGCCCCCCCACCATTGTCCCACACGCATGCACACACATTACAAATGCACATGCATACACATACACACACACTGTCCACATGCACACACATCACACACAGTCACACATGCACACACATACACATCACACATGCACATGCATACACATACATCACACACACACTGTCACACGTGCACACACATATACACACACACTGTCACACGTGCATACACACATCACACACACTGTCATTCACACAGGCTGGAAGGGCCAGGGGCCAAGTGAGCCGCAGAGCTCGGCTGTACGTGTGTCCATCCCCTACAGACTCACAGACATGGAACTGACCCCCCACTCCGGTACCCTCAGCCAATGGCGCTGCAAGCTTCCCAGAGCAGTGCCCACCTGGGACCTTCCAGTGCTGCGAGCTTCCCAGAGCAGTGCCCACCTGGGACCTTCCAGTGCTGCGAGCTTCCCAGAGCAGTGCCCAGCAAGGACCCTCCAGTGCTGCGAGCTTCCCACAGCAGTGCCCAGTGGGGACCCCCTGGTGCTGCAACCTTCCCAGAGCAGTGCCCAGCAGGGACCCTCCAGCGCTGCGAGCTTCCCAGAGCAGTGCCCACCTGGAACCCTCCAGCGCTGAGAGCTTCCCACAGCAGTGCCCACCTGGGACCCTCCAGTGCTGAGAGCTTCCCACAGCAGTGCCCACCTGGAACCCTCCAGCACTGAGAGCTTCCCACAGCAGTGCCCACTTGGGACCCTCCAGCGCTGCAAGCTTCCCACAGCAGTGCCCACCTGGGCCCCCCTGGTGCTGCGAGCTTCCCACAGCAGTGCCCACTCGGGACCCTCCAGCGCTGCAAGCTTCCCACAGCAGTGCCCACCTGGGCCCCCCTGGTGCTGCGAGCTTCCCACAGCAGTGCCCACTCGGGACCCTCCAGCGCTGCAAGCTTCCCACAGCAGTGCCCACCTGGGCCCCCCTGGTGCTGCGAGCTTCCCACAGCAGTGCCCACTCGGGACCCTCCAGCGCTGCAAGCTTCCCACAGCAGTGCCCACCTGGGCCCCCCTGGTGCTGCGAGCTTCCCACAGCAGTGCCGTATCAGCATTACCTGGTACTTTTAGCCTCGCTGAGCCCAGCAAGGAGGAATGAAATCGGGAGGGGGTGAGCCGCCCACTCAGCCCTGGGGAGGGGGCACCTGAACAACCCCCCCCCTGCTCCCACCCACACCCCAGCCTCTGGAATGGGGGGGCAGTGGGGCATGCTGAGCTGGGGAGGGCATGAAGGGGAGTCGGGGGGTGTGGAGTTCGCAGGTGACTCAGAGTTTGGGGCTCAGGGGATTTCAGGGCTCAGGAGATTCACTGGTGTGTTTACTTTTTCTCTCCAAAATAATTTAATTTTAATATGACAAAGAGCAGGGAAAAGGGGGGGCAGGAAGGAATGTGGGACCCCCCCCACACACCACAGACACTGTCCCTTCTCCCCCTTTCTCCCCACGCCCAGATTCCTCCTCCTCCCATACACCTCCAGATCCAGCCTCTGCTCCCCCTTGCACCCAGATCCACACCCCTCCGGCGCCCCTCTTCATGCCTCTTCTCCCTCCTCCCCCTGGACCCCCAGCTACGCGACGCGCTCCTCCCCAGGAACAACCGAGCGCTGCTGATCATCATTAATACTCCCCGGCTGCCCCCCTCCTCGCCATGGACAAAGGCGAGTCCAGCGCTGGCTGACTGCATCTGCCCCCATCCTACCGTGCCCCCCCGACTCCGGCCATTGCCCCCCCCCAAGCTCGGACAATCCACAATCCCCCAGCTCTGTTGCATCGGGCATCCAGCGTCGCCGCATAAACACCTGCAGCCGCGGGGTCAGCAAAGCCCCCCTCCAAACCGCATCAGAGCCCCCCTCCAATGCAACAGCCCCCCAATTAACCACGGCGCCCCTCCAATGCAACAGCCCCCCCAATTAACCACAGCCCCCATCCAATGCTATAGGCCCCCCCAATTAACCACGGCCCCTCCAACACATCGCCCCCAAACAGATCGGAGACCCCCCCATGTAAGAGCCCCCCCATTCCCGCTGCACTGCAATACAATTCCCACGCAGGAGATGCCCGTTTTGCAAACACAACCCCCCCACACACACACATACACACACACGCTCCTTTTTCTCCCATTCTTCCTTCCCCTCCACCTCCAGCATCCTCCGCCCGCAGCCCAGGGGCGTTCGCAGGAGCCCCGGGCCAGCCCGGCTTTTATTCCCGGCTCCGCGGCTCCGCTCCGGGCGCGCTGCAGAAGCGAAGCTCGCGCCCCTTTTGCAAGTGCAAAAACCCCCCCGAGCCTAAAGCTGGAAGCGCAAAGAAACCCGCGGCCGCCGCGCTCCGCTTCGGCCGGTTCGTTCTCCTTCCCCCCGGCCCGGCCCCGGGCTCCGCTCCGCTCCGGGAGCCGGCGAGCCCGAGACAAGAGAGCTCGGAACAATCGGCGGCGCTGCGCGGGCAGGAGGCGAGCGAGCCCGTGAGCGCGCCTGCCACGGGCCAGCCGCTGCATTAAGCGCTTTGCAATCAATAAAGCGCGGGGGAGATTTATGCAAAGCGCAGATATTAATATGCAAAGTTTTAAAGATTTTTAAATGGGAGCGAGCGAGGCACGGAGCCGGGAGGAGGCGGAGGCGGGGGGCTGCCCGGAGACTGCACCTACCTCTGCTTCCATCGGTGGGCGCACGCTGACTCCTCCATGCGCGCATGGCTGCAGCCGAGCCACGGGCTGGGGGGGAGCGGGGCCGGCAGCGGCAGCAGCAGCAGCAGGCGGAGCGCGAGCCGGGGCGCGCGCCGGCTTCTCTCCATCATCCCCCCGCCAGCCGCGGTTGCCCTGGCAACGGGGAGGATGCAGCAGCATCAGCACCAGGCATGAAGGATGCTCAGGGCGGCAGCAGCAGCAGCAATAGCCGGGGATGGGGAGGGAGCGGGGGGGGGGTGTGGGGGAGGGGGAGCCCAGGGCTTGGAGGGGAGGGCAGGCTGGGGGGGGGGTGGTTAGGAAGGTGGAGGGCAGGGTTTGGGAGGGGGAAGGCCCAGGGTTTGGGGAGGTGTTTAGGAAGGTGGGGAGTCCCAGGCCTTGGGGGAGGGGACAGGCGAGCAAGGGGGAGGGGAGTGGGGAGGCCAGGGTTGGGGGAGGGCTAGGAAGGGGGGAGTCCCAGGACTTGGGGGAGGAGAGGGGGGAGCCCAAGTTTTGAGGGAAAGGGAGAGTGTGTTTGTAGGGCTGTGCTTGTGTGGCTCTGATGTTGAGGGGGTGGATGAGGGGGGTATGGCTGCATGGCTGCATGGTTGTGTGTGTGCTTCCCTAGTGCTGTGCATGGAAGGGGGGCAGTGTGTGTAACACAAAACCCTTTTCTCCTGCTGCACCCCTCACTCTGTCTCTCTCGCACGCTTTGTTTTTCAGCTTCAAACTTTCACGGAGAAAATTGAGGGCATCATTTGCACAGTGATGAGGAGTTTGCATGCGGTAGAGACACTCTGAAGTCCAAGTTTTCCCTGCAACACTTCTGTGGGCAATCTGTACTGAGGGCAGAAGGCACAGAGGCACTATTTCAGAGTACTGCATGCAGGAGATGATTTTGGAAATTAAGACTCCTACATGCCAGATAACCCAGAGATATTGGTGCCTATTCAGAATGTAAAGTGCTTCATGCAATAATGCCAAATGTTATGTGAAATAAGCATTGGAAGTGGCGCACATTGGGCAATATTTGAGAATGGAGCATGCAGAATATCTTGGAAATTAATAATCTTACATGCCAAGAATAACCAAGAACTTTTTATGCACTGCATATTCAGAATTAAAAGTGTTCTGTGCAATCATATCAAAGGTTATTTGCAATATACATTGGAAGTGGAGGGCATGTGAGGAGTATTTTAGAATACTGTGTTTGGGATATTTTGGAAATGAAGTTTTATATGACAAAGAATACAGACATTTTCAGCACCCAATCAGAATTAAAACTACTATATGCAATAGGCAGAACATTATTGCAATATACATTGGAATTGGAGGGCATATATGCAATATTTGAGAATGCAACATGCAGGGTATTTTGGAAATTAAGTTTTATATGCCAAAAATGCAGAGATGTTTATGCAATGCCTGTTTAGCATTAGAAGTACCTATTGCAATAATTCTGAATGGAATTGGCAATATGTATTTGGGAGCAAACAGCATTGTGTGCAATATTTTATGATATCGCACAGTGCAGATTTTGAAAGGTAAGAGCATTACATTAGAATAATCAAGAAAAGTTTATGCAACACATATTCAGATTTAAACATATCGCATACAAGCATTCAGATTATTATATACAATGCAGTGTAAAATCGACATAACCATATATCTAGTGAGGCTTAAGAATGTTGCCTGAAGTGGATATTGAGTGTTTGAAACAAAATAATTAGACTGTTGTATTAAATTCATATTTGGAATTAAGAATATTCTATGCAATCATTCCGAATATTGCGTGCAACGTGGATTGGCAATGGAGAGCATTGTGGCAAAATTTCAGAGTATTGCATGCCCAAGAATTTGGAAATTAAGTGTTTTTTATGCCAAAACAATTAAGAACATTTTATGCAATGCATACAGAACATTGAAAGCACTATATTCGGTAGTTTGCAATATATATTTGGAAAGGAGAATATTGTGTGCTAGGCTCCTTAATATTACATGTAGGATTATTTGGAAATTAAGAGTTTGTTATGCAAAAATAATTAAGAGATTGGTTCATGCAATGCATATTGAGAAGGAAAATACTCTATGCCAAAAAAATAAAATACAGGGTGTACAGGGAAGGGTTAGAATGTTGGATAACGTTAATATTGAATATTGTATGCAAAATAATTAATTGCATGAAATGCGTAAGTATAATGAAGAGTATACTATGCAATCGTTGAGTTTTATATTGAATTAATATAACTATTGAGTGCTACATGCAATATATAAATACATATTTGGTATGAAAGGTTTATATGAACAATATGATTTTGTGCATGTAATGCATATGGAAATGAGTGGTATTAGACAGAATAATGACATGCATTGCATTGGAGAATGAGAGAGGATATATTACTGGCAATTAAAAGTATTGTGTGGAACTTCAATTTAGAAATGAAGTTTAGGGCATAAATACAGTGAGATTTGCAGATTATTATACAAAATAATTAAGAGAACAGAAATAAAAAATGCCATAGTGAATATAGATTTTAAATGATTATATACCATAATTAACCAGACATTTGGGGGATTTGATATTAAAGAGATGGAAGGAGATGATATGCAATATGTGGAAGTAATGCATGCAATACGTATGAAGAATTAATAGTATTATGTGAAGAAGTATTAAGAATATTCTCTATAATCTAAGAACATTATTTTCGAGAATTAGAAAAATATGAAAAATAACCCAGAGAATTGCTAGGAACTGAGATCATCGTATGCCAAAATTATTAGTTTTACATTAGGTGAATACTGGGTGTTAACAGAATTATTTGCCAAAAATCAGAGCAAAATTGCAGACTGAATGTTGGAAATTAAGAGCGTTATACACAATACTCATAGTTGCTGCATCCGTGTTTCATAGACCTGAAGAACAATAAAAAGGATTGTGCTGCAATATATATAAGGAATTTCAAAAGACCATTCGATGTACTGAAAATAAAGAGGATGAGATGCAGAAATCATTCAGATTGGGTTTGGGTTTTTTTGCGTGCAGTAAATATGAGACGCTGAGAGGAATATGAGCCAAGATTTTAAAGCATTTTGGGCAAAATCGACAAAGAAGCTTCTTAGCCCTAGCACACTGAGACTAGGGAGAACTGCGTGTATGGAGAAATCAGGAATAATTCAGGGTACAGTATAAAATTGATCACATTCAGAGCATCGCTAGAATTTGAAGTACTATGTGCAAAAATTAAGGCTAACGTTTGCAAAACTGGGTGTCTACAGTTGTGCTCAGAAAGCCACATTTCGTCAGTGAAATGCAATTTAAAATATGGCTTTATCGGTTTTACTGTGGTCGCCCAACTTACGAAATTTTGGCCTAACTGGCTTGTGTGATATACATTTATAAACGGAGAGTTCGGTGTATGTAGAGAGATTGAGAATTCGAGTCGTCTCTGAAAGATAATTGGGACCCTGCTAAACTATTGTAGAATTGAGAAAATTTTATCCCAAGAATTGAGCATTGCAGGCAGTATATCAGAGTTTAAAATTGTTGCAAAATACTTCAAATTAGGGAAAGGGTCCCCCCCATTTGGAAAATTAATTGCTGTGTTTGTAATCATGGTGTGGAAGACAGACTGGGTTTGTGTGTTTCTGAAAAGGGAGGCTTTGCTGCGATACATATCGGGCTTAAGGTCAATGCACAATGTATATTACAAGCCGATTTCACTTCAAGTGCTCTGGGAGCGAGAATTAATTCTATATAACACGCGCTGGCAAATTTGCGTATGTTGAAAATTGAGACTGGTGTGTGCAACATAGATGAAGGACTTGGCACAGATGTGAAGTTGTCTTATTACAGGCAATCTAAATTCATCTTTCTGTGCTTATTGGAAGCGAACTTTGGAGCTAATTTGAGATAATTACATTAAAGCTGTATTACATGCAACATAAATTAAGCATCGCCTGCATTTTGATAGTTTTGAATTTGCATGCAATATTTAACATTATCGCACAGAATCAGAACTGCATACAACATAGATTCGCCGTTCTGTGCAATAATTGAGATAATGGCATGAAATGTATCTTGGAAATGAAGACTTGCCAGCAGTAATACTGAGAATTAAGATTTGAATTCAGTGCAGGGTTTCAGAAAGAGTAAAATCACTTAGGAAGTGTTGGGGTTAATTAGCTAGAGTGTCACACTCGCGTAAAAGTGCTCAGCATTAGGCTCATTATTCGATGGTGAGGCTGGAGCTGGTGTGCACTCTGCAGTGAGGCGTTTGGAAAAAGACCGACTTGCACCAGCACAGGGCCTGGTGCAGGCCGTTTTCTGTATTGTAACCCTGGAATTCTCCTTCGGGGGAAGAACACAGAGGCTGGGGAAACAGCCGCCCTTGCAGCCCCAGACCATCAGCACCCCGCTCTGATTGCAAACAGGCCAGAAACAATCAGGAGAATTGTTTCCTAGGGGGAAATAAAACTGCACCCCAAATCGGCCTGAATTTTGGACCCAAACCTAACCCACCCCTTGCAGAAAGGCTGCTCCCTCGCCGAAGGGCCCTGTATTCATTTACTGTTAATTCATCCTCACACGCCAAGCCTGCCTGCCGCTGACATGGCTAATGCTTTGTGTGTCATTCCAGCCCCTGCGCCTGACCGCAGAGCCTGTGTCCAGGCTAATAAAAAACAGACAGCAGGTCACGTCCGCTGCTAGGAAGGAGGCAGACACCTCGCGCATGCAGCTGCCTTGGGGGGCGGGGGGGGGGGCTGGAAATTAACAGTGGCCTCTGGAAAAATCCGACTCCAAGTTGCAAAGAACTGAACCCCAACAGAGCATGTTCTTTGCCCACCCCCCAGCTCAGCGTAGGCTGGGGGTGGACGAGGTCTTTGCAGTCTCCATGCAAAGCTTTGATTGAATGTTCTGTGTGTTCCCTTCCACCCACGCAGAGCTGAGAGACAAAATGCTTCCAGCCCCCATCCCACTAGACCCACTCCCTTCCTAAAGGTGAAGATAGAACCCAGGAGTTCTGGCTCTCGGCCCCTGCTGCTCTAACCCACCAGCCCCCACTCCCCTCCCAGAGCCTGGGAGAGAACCCATGAGTCCTGGCTCCACTGTGTGGCACATTCCAAGGTGGTACCCTAACAAGCTCATCTCATTAGCCCAGAGAATTCTGTCTGGATCCTTCCCTGACACACTGTGTGCGTGGCGGGGGGCGGGGGGGTCCTCCACAGAAGCCCAGGTGGCTTCCTAGAGAGGGGTGAGGCCAATACCTCCATTGGAGGCTGGGGTGCTGGTCATGGCTCCAGGCCCAGCTGGCACCTGGCAGCCTGTCCTGGTGGAGCAGCGGGGAGGGGTCATGGGCATCGCTCAGAGGGGGCGGCAAAGCTCCAGCCAGGCTTGGGTCACTCTGCTGGGGGCTCCCCGGCTCTGGGAGAGGAGTGGGGGCTGGTGGTTAGAACAGGGGGGCTGGGAGCAGGACTCCTGGATTCTCTCCCCAGCTCTGGGAGGGGAGTGGGAGCTGGCGGTTAGAGCAGGGGGGGCTGGGAGCAGGACTCCTGGGTTCCCTCCCCAGCTCTGGGAGGGGAGTGGGGTCCAGTGACTAGAGCAGGGTGGGGCTGGGAGCCAGGACTCCTGGGTTCTCTCCCCAGCTCTGGGAGGGGAGTGGGGGCTGGGAGCCAGGATTCCTGGGTTCCCTCCCCAGCTCTGGGAGGGGAGTGGGGGCTGGGAGCCAGGACTCCTGGGTTCCCTCCCCAGCTCTGGGAGGGAAGTGGGGGCTGGGAGCCAGGACTCCTGGGTTCTCTCCCCAGCTCTGGGAGGGGAGTGGGGGCTGGGAGCCAGGATTCCTGGGTTCTCTCCCCAGCTCTGGGAGGGGAGTGGGGTTCAGTGATTAGAGCTGGGGTTGGATTTGGGAGCCAGGACTCCTGGGTTCTGGCCCTGGGAGGGGAGGGGTCTGGTGGTTGGGGGGCGGGGCTGGGAGCCAGGGCGGAAGGGGAACAAATATATAGAAGCGTGGAGCCACCTGGCGGCCGTTAAGCGAACAGCAACAGCTGTAGCAATCGCAGACCCCCTGCTGCCCCCTCGTGGCCAAAGCAGCGTCAGCAGCCGCCGCCCGCAACGCCTCAGGCTTCAGTGACCCCGCCTAGGGCACCGTGGGGCTGGGAGCCTGGGGGGACCTGGCCCAGCCCCCCCGCGCCCAGTTCGAGTAACAGGGGGTAACTTTCCAGCCAGAGGAACAGACCGGGCGTTAGTCCAGAAGAGAGAGGGCTTGGGGGAGGGGGCAGGAGACACCCCATATGGCCAATGGTGTGGGGGTGCCAGGGACCCCCCCCCTCAGGAGCCCTGCAATGGGCCAGATCCCCCAGCGCAGGGAGGAGTCTGGGGGATCAGCCCCTCACCTTGGGCGCACTGCCCAGCACGGCCAGGCTGCTGGGGGATTCGCGCCTGGCGCAGGGACTGACGCCCCTCGGGCAGGGCTGGCAGAGACACGGGGCAGCGTCTGCACAGCAGAGCGGGGTAATTAGTGCCCCCCTGAGCCACGCTGCAGTGGAGGCCCCCCTGGCATCTGCCTGTCACGGACTCTGGGGGAGTCCAGCCCTGCACCCCTCTTCCTGGACCCCACAGTGACTCTCAGCCAGCCAGTAAAACAGAAGGTTTATTGGACAACAAGAACGCAGGTTACAGCAGAGCTTGGAGGCTCAGCCAGGACCCCTCCATCCAGTCCTTCTGGGGGTTCAGGGTGCTTGGATCCTAGATAGGATACCCTGAATTCTGCCCACACAGCCCCAAACCCAAACTGACCTGCCCCTCCTCCAGCCGGCCGATTCCTTTGTCCCGCTTCCTGGGCAAAGGTGCTGACCCCCCTCCCTCCTGCCTGGCTCAGGTTACAGGCTTAAAGATCCTGTCCCTCACCTGAAGACATCCCCTGCTCTCCCATTCCCCACACCGACAGCCTCTACTCAATCACACTGCCCCAGCTGACTGGTGGATAGATAGTTAATGGGACATTAATTTTTGTAAAAAGGCTGCAGAGGCGATCCCGGCAATTCCAGGCCGGTGAGCCTGACTTCAGTGCCGGCCAAACTGGTTAAACTCTAGTAAAGAACAGAATTGTCAGACACAGGGATGAACACGATTTGTTGGGGAAGAGTCAACTCAGCTTTTGTGATGGGAAATCGCGCCTCCCCAATCTACTAGAATTCTGTGAGAGGTCAACAAGCACATGGCCAAGGGGGAGCCAGCGGCTATCGCGTCCGTGGACTTTCAGAAAGCCTTGGACAGGGGCCCTACCCAAAGGCTCTTAAGCAAACTAAGCAATCGTGCGATAAGAGGGAAGGTCTTCTCTGGATCAGTAAGTGGTTAAAAGACAGGAAGCAAAGGGGAGGGACAATGGTCGTTCTTCACAGTGGAGGAAAGTACATAGCAGGGTCCCCCAGGGCTCTGTACTGGGCCCAGGGCTGTTCAACATATTCCCAAGTGAGCTGGCAAACGGCAAGGTGGTAACATTTCCCCATGATACAAAATTACTCAAGATAGTTAAGGCCAAAGTCAACTGTGAAGAGCTACAAAGGGATCTCGCCAAACTGGGAGACTGGACAAAAAGGCAGATGAAATTTTATGCTGCTAAGTGCGAATTGATGCACCTTGGAAACCATAATCCCAGCTCTAAACACACAAACGGGCTCTAAATTAGTTTTTCCCCCTCAGGAAAGAGCTTGGAGTCATGGTGGATCCTTCTCTGAAAACATCCACTCCATGTGCAGCAGCAGCCAAAGACGCGATCAGGCTGTTGGCAGCCATTAGAAAAGGGAGAAGACGACAGACAATATAACGCCTCTCACACACCCCCGGGTACCCCCGCGCCCCCCTCAGAACAGCTGTTAGAACACAGGGAACCGAAAGGATGGGGGGGGGTGCTGGAACGGCACCCGTGTGAGGACTGGGACTGTTCAGCTTGGGAAAGAGGCGACTGAGGGCTATAAAATCCTGACTGGCGTGGAGAGCGAATGTGGAAATGACAAGAACCAGGGCTCATCAGTGAAATAAACAGGCCCCATCTCTTCACGGAGCACAGTTAACCTGTGGATCTCACTGCTGAGGATGTTGTGAAGGCCAAAACGAGACACTCCTGGGAGCCTGGCTTGGGAGTTGTGGATCCTCACGACAGCCAGGCTTTCAGTCGCACAAGGGCTTCGGCCTGGAGAGGTGAAGGGAAGAGCGGGGGAGGGTGACTAGCCCAGGGGCCAGGACACACCCCCACCCTGGCACTGGCCCAGCGCTGTTCTCCACAGGCCTGCACTGGACATGGAAAAGGGCAGCTCAGCAGAGTCGCCCTTGCAGCGACCCAGCACCACCCGACTTCCCTTACTACAGCTGGACCCCTGGGTTCTGCCCCAGCGCGGGGGACCGGGAGCCAGGAGCCCTGGGCTCTGCCCCAGGCTGGCGGAGAAGGAACTGAAAGTGCCTGTTCAAGAAGAGTCTCCACTACAAATTCTCTGTTTTATTGATTTTTTTCCATCCTCGATACAAGACGCAGCAAAACCATTTGTCAAAAAAGATCAGGTCAGGCTGTTTTGGTTTTTTTTGTGTGCACTTTTCCTTCTTTTGCTTAAAAAAATACCATCTTTTTTAAATAATTACACCAGCTGACACCCCCTCACCCCCAGGACTGAGGACAAATTCCTGCAGCCATTGCCTGAGCCCTGTCCGTCCCATCCCCCCATGATATATTTATATTATGTACAAATAGCCAGAGCCCAGGAAAACGTCCCTAAGAAAAGTGACTCTGATTCCCCCTTTCCACCTGCACCCCCCAGCCCAAACGGCAGCAGGAGGAAAACCAGGTTTGTGTCCTGAAAATAATGAAAGCTCAAGTCTCCTGGTCAGCGGTGCCCCTGTCCAGGGACAAGGGCCACGGCGAGCCCTCGAGGGGGTTGGCCCCACACCCTGTGAGTCCGGAGTTGCCTGTCCTGTCTCCTCGGCAACACAGGAGGTGCATCACTCAGTCCAGTGCTTGGCCCAGCTGGCACAGTCAGAGGCCTGCAGGCGGGCAGAGGTTTTCCCCGTGGCAGCACCCAGACAGGGTCCTTCTCAGGAGTCTCCGTGTCCCAAGTGGATGAGCTCCAGTGGCTTAGAAAAAAGTATAGCCCGAGACCTGGGAGAGAAGGGGGGGGTAAGCGCCATGGCCCATCACAGGGGATGGGCTCAGGGCAGTGGCAGAGGGACCCCCCGCCCCCCCCCGGGCGCATTCCTCTGCTAACACCCAGAAGCAGCCTGGGGCAGGAGGGCTAGCACCCAGGGTGAGGGTGGCTAATGTCTGTGTGTGGGGGGGTGACTGGGAGTGATGGTGCCTAGCATGCAGGGGCTGGGACCTAGGGTCAGATGGCGCCAGTGGGGATGGTGGCTAGCATGGGGGACAGAGGGACCTGGTGTGGGTGTGTGGAGGGGGAGGGACTGGGGGTGATGGTGGCTAGCATGGGGGGGAGGGGAGGAGAGGAGAGAGACAAGAGTGTGCGTGTGTACACGCACGTACTGGGGGTGATGGTGGCTAGCATGGGGGGAGCAGACCTGGTGTGCCTGCACGGACTAGGGATGATGGGGCTAGCGGGGGGGACCCGGCCTGCGTGCATGGCTAGCTATCAAGGTAGAAGAGGCCGGCAAACACCCGGGAAGGGCAGGAAGCGCTACCCACCCAGACCGAGCTCCCCGGAAGCCAGGCTGTGTCCCCGCCCCACGGCGCTGTCACTGGGGGCCGAGGCTTTCCAGCAGCAGCCGGCGCCCCTCCTCGTAGTCATCCTCGTCCACGTTGACCAGCAGCCGGATGGCCTCCTGCCCCACGGCATCCCTGAGGGACTCGGTGAGGAAGACGCCCTTGAGGGCCTCCAGCAGTGACCCATTCATGTAGTCGCTCCAGAAGGCGTCCAGGTAGGAAAGCTCCGAGAACTTGATGTCACAGATGATGGAGCCCAGGTCGCGCGACTTGAGGATGGTGTTGGACTGGCCGAAGATGTCGAACTGGCGCTCCAGCCGGTGCTGCTTGTTAGACAGCACGTTCTGCCGCAGGACCGGCTCGTGCTGGCAGAACTCAGCGCGCACCCGCAGCCGGATGTCTGGGGGAAGAGGGCAGAGACAGACAGGGGAGGGGAGGAGAGACACGGGGCATCAGCGCCAGAGGGCACAGGCCAGCGGCATACAGACCGCGCGCTCATGCAGTGTGATGCTGGGGGGCAGGGCAGCTCTCAACAGGCCTGGGGGGGCCCACCAAGGGCTCCAGACTCCCTCCCTAGAGCATCCTCTCACCACAGGGCTACAGCCAAACCTTGCCAAACATCCATCTCCTACCCCACCGGCCCCCTACCATCCCTGCCCCAGCTAGACAAGACCCTCTGGAGCGGCTCTGGGGGCCCACCCAGCCAGCTTGCCTCGCACTGAGCAACCAGGGCAGCTCTGCTGGCTTCTGCCCTGCTCTCTCCATAGAGCCCCCACTGCCAGTGAGATCAGCACCCCACAGGGAGGGGAGAGTGCCCCATTGACCGACTATCTCCGCAGGCGGCCCTCCCTGCCCTAGCCCCACTCAGCTGGTCGGAGAATCTGCTTTTCCAGGCTCATTTCCCCAGATTTGGCAGAGTTTGGCTGTAGCCAGGAAGAGGTGGGGTGTAGTTTTGGATCAGCCGCCTGTCAGGCCAAAATCAAAAGGGGGCATCCAAGGGAGAACAATGGCTACAGAGCAAGATACGGTCAAATAAAGAACCCGAGAGGCAGGTGGGTGTTACATACGCTCGACAAGGCCGTCTGCTTAAGGGCTCTGTCTTGTGGTCCTCACCTGTAGAAGCATTAACTCAGAGTGCAGTCACAGCCCCGGCCTCCACTGCCAGGGAACCCCGCCCAGAGCCCGGGCCCCCCAAAACTACACCGCTCTGCTCACACTCCGAGACACCCCCCACCTGCCGGAGAGGGGGCAGGGCTAAAGTCATGCCCAACGCAGGCTGCCAGAGGGACACGGTAGTGCTGAGGAGCTCGGACAGGCAAGGGGCTGGCAGAGGTGTGCCAAGACAGGATGCCCACTGGGCTTGGCACCCTTCTCACCCATTCGGGCTGTGAGCTGTCTGAGAGGCCAGCGCAAGCTGTGATAGGAGTCCCTGCCGCTCCCGGGTTCAGAGCACTCGGGAGTCAGGCAATCCAGACTGAGGGGGGGCGGGTCACGGAGTGCCCTGGCAGCAATCCCAATTCCCCGCTCAAGCCTGCTCCTCCAGATGCTAGCGACATGCTGAGCAGCTGACAGCTTCCTTCCGTTTTACTGACACCACACACAGCCTGTACCTGGAGGCTTGGCTCAAGGGAACCTTGAATCCAGGAACAGCAGGGGTGACGTTAACCCACTGGGATCTGGTGCCCTCCTCGGAAGGGCTGGCGGGGCAGGACTGGGGTCACTTCCTCCCCCAGGGATCAAATCTGCCCCCCTGTGGCTGGGAGAGACGGGGACCTGAGCAGCTGCTGAGGTTACAGGCATGTGGGACTGCTGCCCCCAAGGAGGTGCCCAGGGCATGCCCAGCGCCCCAGAGGGGACAAGCTGTTGCCAGCAGCTGGGGAAAGCCATGGGTAGCACGAAGCAAGCTGCTCAACGTTGTAAACCACCGAGCACCACAGAGTGGGGGCTGCTGCTCTACTGGCTCCCCCCACATCAGCGTGAGAAGGTCAGGGTGAGCAGCTGACTGGGGTTTTCACACTAGCAGCCCAGACTCCCCACACGTGGGGTGGGTGAGCTAGTCCCTCGCCAGGACAGGCGCTGGCAGCCTCTGCTGCCAGGTCTGCACAGAGCCTGTTACATCCAGGGCCCTGTCCCTCCCGGCCCAGCTAACAGGCGGGGCCGCCCTGGCGCAGGGGCACCGGGGGAGCTATGCTCTGAAGTGAGTTTGGGTTTTTACCAGAGCCTGGCACTCGGCCTGCTTGCATTGGCCGATACTTATGCTTTTCCGGGGGGTTGATCTCAACTGTGGACCGAGAGAAACAGGGTTCAAAGATTTTAGCACATGGTAACAGCAAGACATCATTCTGGGCATCAATACGGCAAAGAACCTCAGCTGCGGGAGGGGCCGGCTGCTGGATGGACACTAGGCCACAGGGCTGAGAGGCGCCCCCCAGAGACTCGGGGGAGCACTTGGAGGCTCACTCTTGCTTACAGGAGAGCACAGGAACCAGTGACACAGCCAGGGTGGGCTGTTAACCAGGCTGTGCAGAGTGGCTGGGGAGTGTATGAGGCAGGCAGCTGGCAGGAAGGTGCCAGATTCTAATGGCTTCAGCAGTGGCCAGCGGCATGGGTTGGGGACCATCTGAAACGTGAGCCACTAGCTGGAGTCTGGGAAGAATCCAGCACGCCGGGGTTTGGGGGTTACTTGGTCCATCCCCCATTCCCACTGGCGCCCCAGCATGCAAGCTGGCATGCGGAGCCGCTCCCAGCAGAACCTGCTGGGGGTCTGTGGCACAGACTCCCCGCCGTGCCCTTCTGGAGCGGCCGGACCCTCTTGACAGGGACACAGGAGCTGTCCCAAAAGCGGGGTGGGCTCAGCACTGCTGAGGTCTCTCTGGATCAGCATGCATGAGGGGAGCCCTCTTTCAGAGCCCTGCAGTGGGGATTCAGAGCACACATTCAAAACAGGATGGGTTTCACCGACAACTGCAGGCGAGATTGGGTGCGCTGGAGTCAGTTACCTTTGCGAGACAGTTCTGAGTAGCTTGCAATAGAGACACAGGGTCTCTTTATCATCAACTTTTGCTTAGTAACCTGGAATTTAAATGGTGGATTGAGAGAGAATTGGCAGAAATCAAGTAGCAGCAGCAGCAACAAAAAAATCGTGATACCAAGGAAAATCAGACTGGTCACCAGGCCCTAACCTGGAAGACAGATAGAGGGGAGGGCCCAGCCTCCCGCGACTCAGGAAATTATGAATGCAGAGCTGCTGTCTGGACCTCACCAGTGGTCCTGGGATTTGTGCCCCCAAGAAGCAAGGTAACATTATCAGACAGACAGGCAACAATCTAGTGTGGAAGGGAGCTTACGGTCCGATCCGTGCACCTACCCGCCGGATGGCTTAGCTGCACCGTGAAGTTGCAGTATTGAGACTCATTGAATTATTTTTGAACCTTCTTCGTTAGAACCCATGGCCTGCAAATTGGTCAAACGGGAAGAGAGCGTTTTTGTGCAGTTTGCTTTTCTGGTCATTCGCATCGCACTGACAGACAACAGGACACAGAGTGGTGGTGATGCTGGCACTCGGCAGGCTGAGCGGGGCGCAGGGGTTATATGCTGGTCTTGGAGACAGAAATCCAGGCCACCACCTTGGAACTGAGCTGGCAGCATCTGGGGTCTATCAGAGCTAGGTGGGTATTTGGAAATGGCCACAAGCCATGCTAGATTCCTAGAATTTAAGGTCAGACGTGATCATTCCACTACCTTGTCAGCCCTCAGAGTGTGCCTGACACCACGCAGCTTCCATACCCCGCCAGCACCTGCTAGAGAGCCGCC
Source organism: Chelonoidis abingdonii (assembly GCF_003597395.2). Lineage (NCBI taxonomy): Eukaryota > Metazoa > Chordata > Testudines > Testudinidae > Chelonoidis > Chelonoidis abingdonii. The sequence goes on along the minus strand of NC_133779.1, from coordinate 62,063,110 downwards.
CACCTAAGCAGGAGCAGCTCATAGGGCCCTGACCTTCTAGTCACAAGTCTGTGGACTCCTGGACCTGAACAATGCTAAGCCCTGGCTCCGACAACACTTTCCACCAATAGATCTCAAAGCACTTAACCAAGTGCTCAGGATTGTTCTCTCTCGGTTACAGATGGGGAAACTGAGCCACAGAAAGGCAGTGTGACTTGCCTAAAATCCCCCAGCAGGGCAGCGGCTGAGCTGGGCCTAGAACGCAGGAATTCGGAAGCACCTGGGACTGGCACTTTGCACAACCAACCACTGCAGGAGCCAACCTCAATGGCCTTTGCTAGTCTAAAGGCAGTGACTGAGGAACAGACAGAGAGCAGAGCTGAACCCCGTGACACCCCAAGAGGGGAACACAGCACAGTCCCACATGCTAGGGTACCGTAGGCAGGATTTAAATAATCTCAGCTCTCTGCTCTCCAACAGCACCCAAGCACCTCAGTCCGACACCAGGCCCTCCCGCGCCAGAGGCGGTACAGACACGCAGCTGGAATCAATCTGGTTTGGGATTAGAATTTCCTGCAGTGGAACCAGCTTCTCTCAGTTATTTGCCTCCATTCAATCCGCTGCTTGCTCCTCCTAGTCTGCACTGGCCTGGGGATTAGCTAGCCTACCCCGGGCTCAGCCCCTAGACCAGCATATAACACGGGTGGAAGTCAGGCCCCGCCCAGGCCAGCACCTGGCACTCGAGGGCTGGCACATCTCAGGCGTTTTCTCTCGCCCTCTCACAAGGAGTAGCCATTCAGACAGTTAGAGCAGGACAGCCAACGGGATGGGACCCACAGGCTCACAGGAGTGGGCCAGTGCTCCCTGCTCCCCCTCCCCAGAGAGAGGCCCCACAGGGCTGGGGTGAGGCACCCCGCTGGACTTGCGCAGCCCCCCCGGCCCAAAGTCACTGACACGGAAGGGGCCTGCACTTTGGCTAGAGACTCAGACCAGCATCCCTGCCCCATCCCGGCTGTGGGGGAAGAGCAGGAGGCTCCAATCTATCCCCCACCAGGAACCGGAGTCTTTCCATGGCCTGGTCCAAAGGCAGGGGGACCCTGGGCATGCGCCAGCCAGACACCTACCACAGGTCACTTTGGTGGGGGACGGGGGCTCCTGCTTGAGGGCAGGGACTGTCTTGGCTCCGCGCCGCCTGCCAAGGGCACTGGCCCGTGCCCTGCCTCTGCTCACTCGCTTCCTCTTGCTGGAGTTGGAGCCTGGAGAAGGGAAGAAAGGTCTGGGTAAGAGGAGCCTTGCAGAGGACAGGGCAAGCGCTCAGAGCAGAGCTCCACAAAGGGCGTGGCTTCTATCAGCTAAAGCCAGGACTCCTGGGTTCTACCCCAGCACTGGGAGAGGAGAGGGATTCAGGACCCACCTCCCACAGAGCCCTTGCCCTCAGCTCCCCACACCGCCAGGGGGCAGGCACTGCTTCATTTCCAAGCCAGGGAAAGGAGCACACCGCATGCCAGGGCTGAGATGCAGGCTCATTCCCCAGGGTGCTGAGGCCTCCTCAAATGAGAAGAGAGGCCAATGGCCTGCGTTCCCATTCCTAGCTATGCAGAAGGGGAAGAGGTTAGTACTGGCAGAGGGCAATACATCCCCCCTACCCCAGCGCAGCCTGCCATCGTACCTGTCTCCCACTGATCGGGCTGGGTCTCTGCAGAGGCTGAGCCGAGGCAACTGTCCATCTGCCGGTCGGAAGCTGTCACAGACGGGCCGTAGGTGTATCGCTCAGGGGACACTAAGGGGGAGAAGAGAGGCGAGTTCCCCTGAGATAGCACCACAGCGGGATTCGGCGGATGGAAACAGCCCCGTGTATGCCTCATTGTCCCAAGTCTGGCTCAGAGCAGGCACATCTCAGAGCTCTCCACCCCCACAAGCACAGCCTGGAGCCAATGCCCCCTTCTCCTCCCAAGCCCTGGTACCTGTCCGCTGCCGCTTCAGGGTGACGTAAGGCAACAGGTCATGCCTGGTCAGCAACCGCAAGAGCTGCAGGAGCTGCAGGAAATTGGTCTCGTCACATCTCCCTCTCCTCTCCAGCTCCAGCAGCAGCTCGACCCCGTTCCTGGGCTGGTGCTGCTCACCCACCACCTCTAGGCTCCCAGCTGCCTCCACCGGAGCTTGCCAGCACCGGCTCCTCCTTTGCCAGTTCTCCAGAAGAGGCGAGGGGGTCTCTGTTCCATCCTCCTCCACCACAGCCCACAGCCTGGGGTCCAGCGGGTGGGTCCAGGGCTGGGTCTCATCAAGGAGGAAGGAGAGCACAGCCACATCATTCTCGGTCAGCTGGGAGCCAATCACCTCAAACACGTGGTGCAAGGACACCATGCCGTAGTACTCCAAGCACTCCTCCTCCTCCCAAGGGTGGGAAATGACCGGCCGCTTCATCTCAGCCATCCCAGCTCACGGGCCTGCAGATCAGCTCTGGCTTTGGCTAGGGCAGCAGATGGCAAGCGCTTTGGGGCAGGTGAATGGGGGGAGACCTGGGGTCTGACACGTGTTAGGGCTCAACGGAGAATCCGTGGGGAATCCTACAGCACAAAATCTCTCTGGGCACTCGAGTCCAAACAGCGTCTGCAAAAGGACAGCAGGACTGTGAGCTAGAGCAAGAGAGCACCTGATGCCGTGTCACTGGGGAGAGGAAAAGCCAGGGAGTCACTCAGAGCTCGTGAGAACAGAGCCAGGAGTGACTCTGCGCAGCGCTGGGAACAGGGAACCAGGACACCTGGGTTCCCTTCCTAGTCCTGTGCTAAGCATCGGGCTGCAATTCCCTCATGAACTTCAGAATTCTGATGCCCTGCTCTCTCCCATTAGTCCTCACTCCTCTCTCAGAGCTGGGGAGAGAACCCAGGAGTCCTGGTTCCCAGCCCTCCTGCTCTAACCCACCAGCCCCCACTCCCCTCCCAGAGCCAGGGAGACAACCCAGGAGTCCTGGCTCCCAGCCCTCCCTGCTCTATCCACTAGCTGCCACTCCCCTCCCGAGCTGGGGAGAGAACCCAGGAGTCCTGGTTCCCAGCTCCCCTGCTCTAACCCACCAGCCCCCACTCCCCTCCCAGAGCCGGGAGAGAACCCAGGAGTCCTGGCTCCCAATCCCCTGCTCTAACCACCAGCCCCCACTCCCCTCCCAGAGCCAGGGAGACAACCCAGGAGTCCTGGCTCCCAGCCCTCCCTGATCTAACCACTAGCTGCCACTCCCCTCCCAGAGCTGGGGAGAGAACTCAGAAGTCTAAGCACCACTAGGCACCAGTCCCTTTGCAGAACTTGGCTGCCAGTCCTGTGCTGTAAATGGCTGTTTCATGGCTGAGCAGCACCATGGCTCCCTGCACAGGTGTCCCAGAACAAAGGCGCCACAAGGTGGCTGCAACCAAACCGACAAGAACAACCACCCTGAGCTGCCAACACAGCCCCAGCCTCAGGGCCTCCCCAGGGAGGTGTGGCCAGAGCC